>NW_021237625.1:0-1311 GCF_002162155.2 Triticum dicoccoides | reverse complement strand
ACGACCACCACCACCCGGCGGCGGCTGACGGCGGTCAAGCCCAAGATCCAGATTGGATTCGATCTAAACCCCGTAGTGCCCACGACCACCGGTCTTGCCCACCACACAGTTGTCACCATGCGGACGACGGCGATGAGAGGTGGAGGTGAGAGGAGGGCCGAGAGGAACGCGGCTAGTGTTCCCCTGGGTCGCCCGCGGGGGCGACACGAGGGGGACGAGGAGCCTTTAAGGTCCCCAACTCTGCACATGAGTTGCTTGATTACAAGAATGAGAACAATTCTTAAAAATGACCTTTCCAAACAGGGTACGTAAGTCCACATGTTAAATAAAAATTGCCGCTGCCGCATCCCATCATCTAGGTTGTCCAGTGCAAAGATTTATGACTTGTAAGGGATATGACTCCGCCTCAAGACGATTACAACCCAAAAGATTGAGCAAGGGCAAGCCCATACCTCATGCCCATCACTTCTGTACTCATCACGTCAGCTGCATGCGGGAGAAACTTATATTGGGCCGCCAAAACTTTTCCCCTGTCATCTTGTTGTATTACAGCAGCAGTCGCACCTGGCCTTTAATCAGGAAAGAATGCTGCATTCACATTCAGTTTTGTGAATCTAGGGTCCGGCCTACTCATTTATTTTCAGATATAACAAGCGTTGGGAGTGAAGACTTTTGGAAATTGCTTGCAATCGATAAAACTGAATGTGTCCATCTCCATGTTGTCCATCTCCATGTTGTCCACTGGCAGCGCCTGGTCAACCATCTGTATCATGCCGAGACATGACCAGAGGTCCCTCGCATGCCTGCATTGGAACAATAAATGCCGTATGTCCTCAGCTCCCTGGTGGCAAACTGGACAAGCTCCATTGGACCCGACATGCCTGTTAGTTAGGATAACTCGGAGAGGGATTATTCCATGCAAAACCCGCCAGTACAAAAATCAGAAGTTTACCTGGAACATGCAGTTTCCATAGCATACTCCATACTGCCGAATAGTTTGATCCACCAGGGATATCCATCACGTTTGCATGAACCCGAAAAGTATGTAACCATTTAACATGATAAGCATTCTTGAAAGAAAATATCCATGTTCTGTTCGGCTGCCGCACAATGAAATCATCAAAAGCTTGGAAATTAAGTGAAATTTGTAAGATCCTTCGGACGTCAACATGACTGAATATTTTAACAAGCTAAGCCTCATCCCAAGTCCCGCTCACCGGATCAATAAGTTCACACACCCTGGATAAGATTGTTGGCGTGATGACATTCCTGTTTGGGCTAGATGGGATCCATGGGTCCTTCCAAATATTT
>NW_021237624.1:0-1144 GCF_002162155.2 Triticum dicoccoides | reverse complement strand
TTTATGGAGGTGACGAAGAGCTCGTCGTAAAGGGTTACGTCGACGCTAGCTTCGACACAGATCTGGATGACTCTAAGTCACAAACCGGATACGTGTATATTTTGAATGGTGGGGCAGTAAGCTGGTGCAGTTGCAAGCAAAGCGTCGTGGCGGGATCTACATGTGAAGCGGAGTACATGGCAGCCTCGGAGGCAGCACATGAAGCAATATGGGTGAAGGAGTTCATCACCGACCTAGGAGTCATACCCAATGCGTCGGGGCCGATCAAGCTCTTCTGTGACAACACTGGAGCTATTGCACTTGCCAAGGAGCCCAGGTTTCACAAGAAGACAAGGCACATCAAGCGTCGCTTCAACTCCATTCGTGAAAATGTTCAAGATGGAGACATAGAGATTTGTAAAGTACATACGGACCTGAATGTAGCAGATCCGTTGACTAAACCTCTCCCTAGAGCAAAACATGATCAACGCCAGAATTCCATGGGTGTTCGATTCATCACAATGTAACTAGATTATTGACTCTAGTGCAAGTGGGAGACTGTTGGAAATATGCCCTAGAGGCAATAATAAAAGCATTATTATTATATTTCCTTGTTCATGATAATTGTCTTTATTCATGCTATAATTGTGTTATCTGGAAATCGTAATACATGTGTGAATAACAGACACCAACATGTCCCTAGTGAGCCTCTAGTTGACTAGCTCGTTGATCAACAGATAGTCATGGTTTCCTGATTATGGACACTGGATGTCATTGATAACGAGATCACATCATTAGGAGAATGATGTGATGGACAAGACCCAATCCTAAACATAGCACAAGATCGTATAGTTCGTTTGCTAGAGTTTTCCAATGTCAAGTATCTTTTCCTTAGACCATGAGATCGTGTAACTCCCGGATACCGTAGGAGTGCTTTGGGTATGCCAAACGTCACAACGTAACTGGGTGACTATAAAGGTAGACTACGGGTATCTCCGAAAGTGTCTGTTGGGTGACATGGATCAAGACTGGGATTTGTCACTCCGTATGACGGAGAGGTATCACTGGGCCCACTCGGTAATGCATCATCATAATGAGCTCAGAGTGACCAAGTGTCTGGTCACGGGATCATGCATTACGGTACGAGTAAAGTGACTTGCCGGTA
>NW_021237623.1:0-494 GCF_002162155.2 Triticum dicoccoides | reverse complement strand
TCCCTTTGGTGCGGCTCCTCCCCTGCATCCATGGCACGGTTAACACAGAAGCATCACGCATGACACATGTCGAGAGAGGGTGGGTGATGGACTCACGCTGGGGGCTGGGCTGGGGGCTGCTGTCCGGGCTACTCGACACCACCAGTGGCGTACTGGAGGTGCCTGCCGAGGGCTGGCCGCTCGCCGAAGTCCTGGCCCTCTTTATCCTCTGGGCCAGCGTCTCCACATCCCTACAAGATGAAAACAAGTAAGCAATGCCATCGGGGGGGGTGTAAGGAATGCGGGAGGAAAGCAAAGGCTTACTCTTCGTTCTCTTCCTCCTCCTCCTCTGCCGCTTTCCTCTTCTGTTCCGGGCTAAGAGGCCCGAAGTCAAACAAGTCACCCCCAATCCTTGCGCTGATGTTTACCGGTGAGGGGGGAGGCAACGGTGTCCGGGCGTGCTTAGACAACGAAGAAGCAGATGTCCTCTTCTTCGACGCCACGGCTTTCGCCGT
>NW_021237622.1:0-796 GCF_002162155.2 Triticum dicoccoides | reverse complement strand
AGCCTCGGATGGCAGAGAGCAATGATGGACCTCGCCGGCGATGACGAGGGGTGGCGCGCGCAGTTGACGGAGGTGTGCGGGTGGTTCCCCAGCACGGAGATGTTGGCCAACCAAGCGTGTGGCCTCGTCAAAGTCCTCACCGATGCCGAGAGGAAGCGCGCCTTCCACTACGGCCGCGGTGTCCCGCCGGCTGTCCTACTCGTGTGGGCAATGCGAGAGGCCACGCTGAGCGACTCCCCTGTTCAGCGCGCAAGGTGGTGGATGTACCGCTCCACCACCATGACGCTGCGGCCAGATTCAGCACGCGTCACATCAAGGGCGGACCGCGTCGACGTCGAGCTCGCTGTCCCTGCGCCCGTCAGCCCGGACTACCAGGTCTGCCATATGTCAAAGCCAGTGCTGCCATTGGACCATTTGGAGGCCGAGGAGGACGCTGTGCAGATGGTAGCGCCGGTCGCCGTCGAGGGTGTCAAGACAATGCCCATCGACGTCGAGCTCCTTCCCCTCCTCCCTGGCATAGTGAAGGTCGAAGAAGAGGAGGTGGCTTAGGATCAGGTGGTGCAGCTGTCCAACAGAATGGTGGTCAAGAAGAAGGCTTCTCCGTGTGTGGTGCGCCGCTCATGCCGCCTCAAATTTCTGAAGAAGTGAAGATGGGCACAGTTGCTGAAGGAGGAGGAAGCTGCTGATTATCTTAAGTTAGGTATGCTGTTATATGTTTCAGCATATAAGTTAACATTATTTTGGGTTTGATGTTGGTTAGGTATGCTTTTATATGTAAGCATATAAGTTATGCAAT
>NW_021237621.1:0-1547 GCF_002162155.2 Triticum dicoccoides | reverse complement strand
GAAACCCAACAGTTTGGATATCGGAAGTGTTCTGGGTGAAATCGGGATTTTACCGGAGTACCGGGAAGGTTACCGGAACCCCCCGGGAGCTAAATGGGCCATGATGGGCCTTAGTGGAAAAGAGAAGAGGCAGCCCTACATGGGCTGCGCGCCTCCTCCTTCCCCTAGTCCTATTAGGACTAGGAGAGTTGGCCGGCCCCCTCTCTCTCTTTTCCCCCTCCGCAAATCCTATTCCAACTAGGATTGGGGGGGGGGGAATCCTACTCCCAGAGGGAGTAGGACTCTCCTGGCGCGCCACACCTTGGCCGGCCAGCCTCCCCCCTCTAGTCCTTTATATACTGAGGCAGAGGCACCCTAGAACACACAAGTTGATCCACGTGATCTATTCCTTAGCCGTGTGCGGTGCCCCAGCCACCATAGTCCTCGATAATACTGTAGCGGAGTTTAGGCGAAGCCCTGCTGCTGTGGTGCATCAAGATCATCACCACGCCGTCGTGCTGACGGAACTCTTCCCCGACACTTTGCTGGATCGAAGTCCAGGGATCGTCATCAAGCTGAACGTGTGCTCGAACTCGGAGGTGCCGTAGTTTCGGTGCTTGATCGGTTGGATCGTGCAGACGTACGACTACATCAACCAAACGCTTCCGTTGTCCATCTACGAGGTACGTAGATCATACTCCCCCCCTCGTTGCTATGCATCACCATGATCTTGCGTGTGCGTAGGAAATTTTTGAAATTACTACGAAACCCATCAGTGGCATTCGAGCCTAGGTTTTATGTGTTGATGTTATATGCACGAGTAGAACACAAGTGAGTTGTGGGCGATATAAGTCATACTGCTTACCAGCATGTCATACTTTGGTTCGGCGGTATTGTTGGATGAAGCGGCCCGGACCGACATTACGCGTATGCTTACGCGACACCAGTTCTCCCGACGTGCTTTGCACATAGGTGGCTTGCGGGTGACAGTTTCTCCAACTTTAGTTGAACCGAGTGTGGCTACGCCCGGTCCTTGCGAAGGTTAAAACAGCACCAACTTGAAAAACTATCGTTGTGGTTTTTTGATGCGTAGGTAAGAACGGTTCTTGCTCAGCCCGTAGCAGCCACGTAAAACTTGCAACAACAAAGTAGAGGACGTCTAACTTGTTTTTGCAGGGCATGTTGTGATGTGATATGGTCAAAACGTGATGAGATATAAGTTGTTGTATGAGATGATCATGTTTTGTTAAAGTTATCGGCAACTGGAAAAAGCCTTATGGTTGTCTCTTTATTGCATAAGATGCAAGCGTCAAATAATTGCTTTACTTTATCGCTATGCGATAGCAATAGTTGCAAGAGCAATAGTTGGCGAGACGACCGCGTGACGACACATTGATATAGATCAAGATGATGGAGATCATGGTGTCATGCCGGTGACGATAGAGATCATGAAAGTACTTTGGAGATGGAGATCAAAGGCGCAAGATGATGATGGCCATATCATATCACTTATATTGATTGCATGTGATGTTTATCTTTTTTATGCATCTTATCTTGCTTTGTTTGAC
>NW_021237620.1:0-1213 GCF_002162155.2 Triticum dicoccoides | reverse complement strand
TACCTTGGCCGCGGGGTCCTGGGCCTCGGCGACGGCCCTCAGCTCCGCCACCTTCTTCCACTCCGCCGCGTCGCCTCCGTCGCCATGGCCGTGCTGGCCCTCATCAGTACCGAAGTCCATTCCTGCTGCAATGGAGGCGCTCGATCTGCTCTGCTCTGGTCTGTGTTGGCCGGTAGAGGGCTGGCTGGTTCTTATAGCCGTAGAAGGCTTGGGATGAGCTGGGTTGCTGCTGCGTGTCTGAGCGAATTAAAGCTGCATGTGACCTCTAAATCATAGGCTCGAGCGTGAGCGTGAGCGAGTGAGGTGTTCCGTCCCTGTCCGTCGGCAGGAACGGAAATGGACGAGACGCACTGGACGCCCACATAGCCACACGTTTCT
Organism: Triticum dicoccoides; assembly: GCF_002162155.2. Classification (NCBI taxonomy): domain Eukaryota; kingdom Viridiplantae; phylum Streptophyta; class Magnoliopsida; order Poales; family Poaceae; genus Triticum; species Triticum dicoccoides. Next base: position 835 of record NW_021237620.1, on the reverse strand, counting down.
CCTATAGTATTTAGAGCTCAGTAATTAGGACCCAAATCTCCTCCGCAATCTAAAAGATTGGCAGTACTTTCTGCACTACTAGCTGCCTACTCCATCTAAGAACAAGATTGGTGTTTCAGCTTCACAACTCACGAGCACGTCCGTCTGCCACACTAACATCGTATTCGTACGTACTACGTTACATAACATCCATCTCTCGCAGGTTGCGTTGGTTACACGGACATCCACTTCTCTTCTTCGCTGGAACTTGGGAATTGGTTAGCTATCAACAGTGAACGGTAATGAGTTCATGGCAGACAGACACGTACACCCAAAACCGCTGGGACGGGGGTCGGTGGGACCTCACGCTTGAGACTTGAGAGAAAGAAACTTGAGTGCTGCTATACACACGACGTTGTTCAGCCGGTTTGTGCACGATCGCACTCATCCAACCGTGCATGCGTTGGACAAAGTGGAATCCAGCGGCTAGATCAAGCATCGTCCAGTGTTCGGCTGCTGTGTATCGTCTGCTTAGTACTTCCGAAGAAACTTTGCGTCCGGTCGATCGTCCTCAGGTTTATTAGCGATTAATTAAAGGTCGGGTACACACGACACGAGCACCACACCACAACAGTGTTAAGTAAACTGCTATACTGCCGAGAACGTTAATGGTTGAGGTGGACACACGTCTTCCCTTGCTTGGTGTCTGGCAGAGTGAGTGAGTGGGTTATGGGCCAACGCCCAACGGCGGCGAGATCGCCATCGTTTCCTCGTGAAGCTCGTTCGTTTCGCAATCACCATTCATTGGATCCGCCGCTGACACACAGGCAGACAGACAGATTTCATACATGCGTGC
>NW_021237619.1:0-1206 GCF_002162155.2 Triticum dicoccoides | reverse complement strand
CTGCCCGGACCCAAAAACTGGAAACGGGTCAAAAAAAACTTCCTATAATGGCACCTGTCTCAAAACACTCAGAAACACCTAAAAATAGGATAGCCAGAAATTTTTTCGAAAAATGCGTTTTCGAAAAATTTTGGGCCTAAACGGAGCGTGGCTACCCGACTCTTTTTTTTTTCGAAACCTACTCCGGCAAGGAAACACGAATCGGAATCTAGATGGATCCCGAAAACAAACCTAATAAGCAAGGAACTCGGATTGGTGGTGGATATATGGTGGTGGTATATGGCAGCGGTGGTGGTAGCGGTGGTAGTAATAAGTATTTTTGTTCTGGATAACATAAATAGATTATTGAATAGTTTGCACTAGAAATCACCTGACAAATATGCATATATGCAATATTTTTGGTCATATCCAAGGTAGTCATGTCCTCATCATCCTCCCCTTCTTAAAAATAAAGCCGTCCTCGGCGTTGCTTAATCTGAAATGTGGCTAACAAAAGAGACAAGGTGTACATGTTGTATATGTATATGTCATCCACTTTTACTTCCTTTGATTTTTGCATATATGACACATGAATAGATGAGTAACTTGCATAGTTCATAAAATCTAAAGCCAAAAAATTAGCACAAGAAGTAGAAGGCATGAAAATATTGCAACTCAGTTTGCACATATAAGTGAAGCTCTTATTCATTTCAAAAGATTGACAATGTTCATCATTAAACCATCCTAACTTCGATGAATAAACCTTATTTGCATCAAATTTACATGCTACAACATGCTTAAATAAGCAAACATGCCATAAGTCATTGGACACAGAATCATCATCAAGTTTAGAGGTCATATCAAAATGATTAAACATTGGTTCTTTTGCATCAACAGTTAATTCAATGGGTGCACTCAAAATTGTTGATATTTCAGTTGTTTGATCAAATGACGCATTCATGACAGTAACAAGAGTCTCTAAAATAGGTGGTGTGCTCAAATCAACAGGTAACTCAACACATGATGCATTTAAGTTAACTAGGCATGCTTCATTCTCATGTGAAGTTATATCATCAAGACCTTTACTGTTACCTCGCAGAGATGTAGCTGATGTAGGTACGGACGTTGACAATGTACCATACTCTTGAGATGATATCGCGCTCACAATCCGAGGTGGGGCTGCTCTAGTAGGTGCAATAGTGGAGTAACCAACCGGCGGTGGTGAGC
>NW_021237618.1:0-490 GCF_002162155.2 Triticum dicoccoides | reverse complement strand
TATATATGATCTTGACAGAATCCATCAGCACTGATAGGCTATCAATGGACGAACTCTTCATTGAGCATATAACATAATATTAGTACCCAAAGTGTACTCCAAGATGATATAAAACTTATGCACACAAATGAAAAATGTAGCATCTGATTACAAATGTGTAGATGATAATATACGGTACCTGAAAAAGTGAGGAGCCAAACACCAACTCCTTGTGATTATTAAACGGGTCACGAATTACACCCAAGGTCTCCAGTTTGGGCGCAGGGACGATAGTTATTTCTGAAGGTGTATAACAATTATGAAGGAGAAACCTTTCAAGTGAAGGGGCATCTTCGATGATGAGCTGCTGTCCTTTAAAACAAATTCCAATGCTTTTAAGGTGAGGCAACTTTATTTGGAGACAACTGATACCGATTTCTATTCCCAAAACAATCAGCAAGCTCTCCAGGGCAGGGCAACTGGAGTGGATGATGTTGTGCAGTGAGGCCTC
>NW_021237617.1:0-1549 GCF_002162155.2 Triticum dicoccoides | reverse complement strand
CCCGCGTGCATAACTTTCTTCAGTGTCTTCAAATTGGCTCGCTCCCCTCTTTAGTAGGATTTATTATCTCAAATTGGCTCGCTCCCCTCTTTAGTAGGATTTATTATCTCAAATTGGCTCGCTCCCCTCTTTAGCAGCAGAACGCAGGCGTCCCACGGCGACGACGCAGGGGAGCTGCAGCAGCTGGTCCAGCGCGGGCAACACCGCCCTCGCGTGCCGCCGGCGCGCCGCGACACCTCGACCCATGAGAGCACGCCGACCGCCTTATCATCCTCCGCCGCCACGCCTCGGCCCGCCAAGGCCAGCGCCGAGGCCGACAAAGGTGTGTCAGAAGGCCAAGGGCCTCGCCAAGCAGCGCGAAGACTTGCGGGCTAGGCTCGCCAATCGCAAGCGCGCCTGTTAGCTCGCCCTCGTGCCGGCAATCGGCGGCGTGTGCCCGGTGGTGGAGGCCAGCAATGGATAAACGGCGGCTGTGGCCCGTGATGACTGTTGAACCAGTTAAATAAGGATCGCGGATATAATTCTAACTACTGCAGGTCTCTTTTTGCAAAACTTAAACGTATATAAAGACCAACTAAAACAGGGACTGCGGGTTGATTTTTTATAAACCGAGGGACTTTTTTGCAAATCGCCAGCGACGACGTACGACCAGAAACCGTAGCTACTTTATTATATATATAAATAAAAAATAATAATAATATATAATATATATACTAGCAAAAAAGCCCGTGCGTTGCAACGGGAGAAAAAAACACTCCTCTGCCCTATCTCTCCCTCTCGTGATGAGATCTCACATGTTGTCCGAAAGGAAATTTCATCAACCTACTTCGTTTCCAAATCAAGAGATATTTTCCATCATCCTGAAAGAGGTTCAGAACTGATGATGTAGCATGTCGTTTTTCATCAAACAGATAAAAAGGTTTAGTTTAGAGATGATCATATATATAGCTTTGACTTGATGCACAGGTGGGTGTCAGCCTGATGGCCTTTCAGCAACTAGGAGGAATAAACGTGTTAGGCCTCTATACAAGCTATATCTTTTCATCAGCAGGTATTGTGCCATTTTATTTTAATGCCAAGAAGAACTTTCCATAATTGTTCTTCCCCTAAACTTCAGGGTTTTCTGGTAAACTTGGGACCACCTCGTTCAGGATAGGATATTATGGTCAATAACTGGAACTGGCTTACCGGCTGTATCAATTTCTATAACTATAATTATTTCAGATACCAATCACATTATTCGGGGCCCTTCTCGTGGATAGGTGTGGAAGGAGAACCCTTCTACTGGTATGGATACTCCAATACTGAGCTGATGCACCTAAACCAAAAAGAAAGCTTCATTTTTCTTTTATAATTTTTCTTTTAATTAGGTGTCTTCATCTGGCACATTTGTGAGCTGCTTTCTTACTGGGCTATCATTCTACTTTAAGGTAAGCGTAAACTTGTTTATTCTATCGGGCAGTCCAACTTAAATTCTGAACTGGAAATCATTTATTGATGGTAAGTTACTAACATAAGCCATTGGGAAATTTCCGGAAGAAACTTGTCA
>NW_021237616.1:0-395 GCF_002162155.2 Triticum dicoccoides | reverse complement strand
CCACATTAACAGCGATAATACCGAGGATACGGTAGTCAATGCCGGATTCAAAGGCTCTAAACCCGGTCAGCAGAAAAAGCCATTCAAACAAAGTACACCGGGTCCGTCCAGCTTGGACCGTATACTCGATCGCTCGTGTCAAATACACGGCACCCCAGAAAAGCCCACCAATCACACCAATAGGGATTGTTGGGTGTTCAAGCAGGCTGGCAAGTTAATTGCCGAAAACATGGACAAGGGGCCACATAGCGATGACGAGGAGGAGCCCCGGCAGCCACACACCGGAGGACAGAAGAGGTTTCCCCCACAAGTGCGGACGGTGAACATGATATACGAAACCCACATCCCCAAGAGGGAGCAGAAGCGTGCGCTCAGGGACGTATATGCGTTGGAGC
>NW_021237615.1:0-2408 GCF_002162155.2 Triticum dicoccoides | reverse complement strand
GGGGGGGGGGGAGAATCCTACTCCCAGAGGGAGTAGGACTCTCCTGGCGCGCCACACCTTGGCCGGCCAGCTTCCCCCCTCTAGTCCTTTATATACTGAGGCAGAGGCACCCTAGAACACACAAGTTGATCCACGTGATCTATTCCTTAGCCGTGTGCGGTGCCCCCAGCCACCATAGTCCTCGACAATACTATAGCGGAGTTTAGGCGAAGCCCTGCTGCTGTAGTACATCAAGATCATCACCACGCCGTCGTGCTGACGGAACTCTTCCCCGACACTTTGCTGGATCGGAGTCCGGGGATCGTCATCGAGCTGTACGTGTGCTCGAACTCGGAGGTGCCGTAGTTTCGGTGCTTGATCGGTTGGATCGTGAAGACGTACGACTACTTCCTCTATGTTGTGTCAACGCTTCCGCAGTCGGTCTGCGTGGGTACGTAGACAACACTCTTCCCTCTCATTGCTATACATCACATGATCTTGCGTGTGCGTAGGAATTTTTTTGAAATTACTACGAAACCCAACAGTGGTATCCGAGCCTAGGTTATTTATGTTGATGTTATATGCACGAGTAGAACACAAGTGAGTTGTGGGCGATATAAGTCATACTGCCTACCAGCATGTCATACTTTGGTTCGGCGGCATTGTTGGACGAGACGACCCGGACCAACATTACGCGTACGCTTACGCGAGACCGGTTCCCCCGACGTGCTTTGCACATAGGTGGCTTGCAGGTGACTGTCTCTCCAACTTTAGTTGAACCAAGTATGGCAACGCCCGGTCCTTGCGAAGGTTAAAACGGAGTCTATTTGACAAACTATCGTTGTGGTTTTGATGCGTAGGTGAGATTGGTTCTTGCTTAAGCCCATAGTAGCCACGTAAAACTTGCAACAACAAAGTAGAGGACGTCTAACTTGTTTTTGCAGGGCATGTTGTGATGTGATATGGTCAAGACATGATGCTGAATTTTATTGTATGAGATGATCATGTTTTCTAACCGAGTTATCGGCAACTGGCAGGAGCCTTATGGTTGTCGTTTTATTGTATGCAATGCAATCACGGTGTAATGCTTTACTTTTATCACTAAGCGGTAGCGATAGTCGTAGAAGCACGAGCTTGGCGAGACGACAACGATGCTACGATGGAGATCAAGGTGTCACGCCGGTGACGATGATGATCACGACGGTGCTTCGGAGATGGAGATCACAAGCACAAGATGATGATGGCCATATTATATCACTTATATTGATTGCATGTGATGTTTATCCTTTTATGCATCTTATCTTGCTTTGATTGACGGTAGCATTATAAGATGATCTCTCACTAAATTATCAAGAAGTGTTCTCCCTGAGTATGCACCGTTGCGAAAGTTCTTCGTGCTGAGACACCACGTGATGATCGGGTGTGATAGGTTCTACGTTCAAATACAACGGGTGCAAAACAGTTGCACACGCGGAATACTCAGGTTATACTTGACGAGCCAAGCATATACAGATATGGCCTCGGAACACGGAGACCGAAAGGTCGAGCGTGAATCATATAGTAGATATGATCAACATAACGATGTTCACCATTGAAAACTACTCCATCTCACGTGATGATCGATTATGGTTTAGTTGATTTGGATCACGTAATCACTTAGAGGATTAGAGGGATGTCTATCTAAGTGGGAGTTCTTTAATTAATTTGATTAATTAAACTTAAATTTATCATGAAACTTAGTACCTAATTAGTATCTTGCTTGTTTATGTTTGATTGTAGATAGATGGCTCGTGCTGTTGTTCCGTTGAATTTTAATGCGTTCCTTGAGAAAGCAAAGTTGAAAGATGATGGTAGCAATTACACGGACTGGGTCCGTAACTTGAGGATTATCCTCATTGCTGCACAGAAGAATTACGTCCTGGAAGCACCGCTGGGTGCCAGGCCTGCTGCAGGAGCAACGCCGGATGTTATGAACGTCTGGCAGAGCAAAGCTGATGACTACTCGATAGTTCAGTGTGCCATGCTTTACAGCTTAGAATCGGGACTTCAACGACGTTTTGAACGTCATGGAGCATATGAGATGTTCCAGGAGTTGAAGTTAATATTTCAAGCAAATGCCCGGATTGAGAGATATGAAGTCTCCAATAAGTTCTATAGCTGCAAGATGGAGGAGAATAGTTCTGTCAGTGAGCATATACTCAAAATGTCTGGGTATAATAATCACTTGATTCAATTGGGAGTTAATCTTCCAGATGATTGCGTCATTGACAGAATTCTTCAATCACTGCCACCAAGCTACAAGAGCTTCGTGATAAACTATAATATGCAAGGGATGAACAAGACTATTCCCGAGCTCTTCGCAATGCTGAAAGCTGCGGAGGTAGAAATCAAGAAGGAGCATCAAGTGTTGATGGTCAATAAGACCACTA
>NW_021237614.1:0-2806 GCF_002162155.2 Triticum dicoccoides | reverse complement strand
CGCGTTGTAATTTCGGTATAGCAAGGCGCGGGTTGTGAAGGCGCCAGTTTTGGGAGCACGATATCTGAATTTTCGGGATATAACAAGCCGCGTGTTGAATTTTAGGGACAAGCCTAACATGTAGTAATATTGTACTTGTATGTACCAAATCAATTCACACTTCCCTCAACCAAAAAGAAAACGAAAAAAACAAAACTTTTCACACCACACAAAGAGAGAGTCTTACCCCGTTTTACTATACAAATGCTATTCAAACCTACTCCCTCCTTCCATCTATATACGGCCTAATGCGTTTTTCGATGCTAACTTTGACCAAATATTAGAGCAATAATATATGACATGCAACTTACACAAAGCACACCGTTAAATTTGTCTGTGAAAGGTTCCTTCAATTATATAATTTTCACATTGTGCATGTCAATATCAGCCTGGTTCAAAGAACTTCTTTGTTATTACACCGTTAAATTTGTCTTGTTAATAGTCAAAGGCGGTCTTAAAAATCTCATTACGCCCTATATAGATGGAAGGAGGGAGTATGAATCCATGTTATGTCGAATTAATTTTTTTCGCTTGCTATATAATGCATGTAACGACCTACTCATACCAACATTTTAGTGCATTCCAAATGTCTATACTACCGCTGCAATTCGAACCAAATTTGAATTTGTTTCTCTATTTCAGTAAGAATCTACAGTCATGATTGTTGCCAACTTCAACCATCATTCGTGTATGACCTTAATAACACACCACATGATTACTATAGAGATAGATATGAACTATGTGTACTACATGAACTCGAATTCTATTTTTTGAATACACTTGATGTTGATTCCAAATAATAGTACATTTGATGTACTAACTATATATTCATAATCTAAACCATGTTCCATCCGTACACCGTGTTTATCACACAAAGTATAGTGCCCTGCCCCCTAAATTATGACAAGTATTTAGACCTGAGTTGCAAAGGCCACACATTAGCCCAAATTATAATCAATGTTCTACATTATGATATCTTCTTCAAGTATCTGTATCCACTTTTTTATAATGAATTATGATCTTTGTTAGACTTTTACACCTTCACGATCCTCTTCTATTTGTAGCTAGCTAGCGCTAACTTTCTATCGTGCATGCACATGCCCGCCCCCCTCTCACCCACCCTTAGCGTCCCCTCCATCGTGCACGTTCATTATTTCTCTTTAGGTCGTCCACCCGCAGTGTGTGTAGGCCCCTGGCTCCTTCTTTCTGGCACACATTGGTCGATATACCTCTCTAGCCAAGTGTGCCTACAACAAACACATATATACTTCCCCTCTTCTCTTCTCACCGTCCATGCCCCCCTATGTCCAATACGGTTCCACATAGGTGCACACTCCTGCCCCTCTTTTCATTGATCACATACTCGCACACTCCTCCCCGCTCGACATGGTAGGCCTCTCGCACCACCTCCTAGCCGCACCCTCTCCCCCTATCTGTCTCTCCGGATCTTATTTGCTTCTAACACATGCAGGCGTGTATATGAACTGATCTCCCTACATATAGCCAGGTCGACGATAATTCGTTTTCACCAAGCACCGATACACTTACCTCACTAGTTATGTCTCTCCCTTTCTCAAACACACGACGGTTGATCTTCCTATGTAGTTACATATGCTTACCACAACCATATCTTCTCCCCTCATCATCCTTGAATACCTCCCAACCCGTCTCTCACACGCACATGCATAGACAGACAGATATCCCCCGCCCTCTCTTATTGATATTGCACTCATACCCTCCATTTGTCTAGCAGGCCTATCCCACCATTTGTGAGATGCCACTCCACCACCAACCCTCCGACGCTCTACCTTTGTCTTTTCCCAACCTTATTCCTCTACTACACATATCCATGGATGTCGATCGATATCCCTCAATACATAGCTAGGTCTCTCTCCTTCCCCACACATATACTAGTTGATCGGTCTCTGCCCCCCCCCCCACACCGATAGTCGAACGTTGTAGATAGTTATGCATGCCACGGAGAAAAACAGCACCTCTTCCCTCTCAAATTCCAGTAGGCCAGCCGCCCTGTATCTTTGACATGGGCAAACACAAATTCGATGGCACTCTTTATCGATCGCGCAACTACACACTTCATCCCCGTTTTCAATTCTATCGATATATCACATCCATGACTCCGTTTCACACACATTGCATATGTTACATTTTTCTATTTGAGATATCATCAACACATTGCCTCTGTTTCACACAAACCATCTCTCTCACACCCACCCACGTACGTACCTGCACCTAAAGAAGAAGTGCACGCAGGACGCACGTACTCACGTCTCGTTCCCGGCCACACCCGTGCGGGTACACAGTGGAGTTCGTTTCTGTACGAAAAGGCAACCCACGTGATAATTTGACGCGTGTAGCAGTTGTTTACCCGAAGGAGGGTCGGGTACCATGCCTAGACGGGACAAAGTTTGACTTGACGCATTAGCATTAAATAAAGTTATATATTCCTCAATGGCACGTACAGCATATAAAACGATTACCGTGGGAAAAATGGAAAAAGTGGTTTGTCTCTCGTCACACCATCTCACACAAGGCGGCCGTGGCCTCTCTCTCTCAGCGTTGGTCAGTGATCTAGCCGCATCCCGTCCGCCGGCGGAAAGGGAGGATGTGCATCGTATCTCCGTTCGACAGTGCTGAGGTAGCATGTCCCGATCTGTGGTACCCGCCGTTCTCTCCGACCAAGCTCCGGCGTGGTAGGGCCTTCACCACTTGCTCGCTACCGCGGTATGGGCAGATCCTGGCCACCGGC
>NW_021237613.1:0-632 GCF_002162155.2 Triticum dicoccoides | reverse complement strand
TTTAACTTTGCTGCCATATTGCTCATCCTCAGGATGTGCTCTCTTATTCCACCACCTGTGTATTGTTCTGTCACAAGTTGTTTTAACACCTAGGTGGCATATATCTTTGAAGAGCCAGTGAACTGGCTCTTTATCTTTGTCAGCAACTCCCCTACGGAAGTGCATTCTGCAATGGAGCCCACAATGGTGCTCTCAATTGTATTCTTTATAAAGGTCATGCATTTTTTATTTGCATTGACCCACTTTTGTTTGTCTATGATGTAGGACATCTCCAAAGGAGAATAATCCCCCATCTTTTTAGCCCATGCAGCATTATCATCAGTAGTCTCTCTTACTGGCTCTATAGGTCTGACCGGCTGTGGTTCATCCAGAACCCAGTCCAGATCAGCACAAACAAATGCCAGTTCAACTTTCTTCCTCCACTCAGTGTGGCTGTCACCTCTGAGTGTCGGAACTTCTTTTAGGCAACTCATCAAGTGAAAGCCTCCTGAAATCACAATTTAAGTGACATCAATATAACAATCATATGCATTAATCTAACTTTGGTCAAATTAAACATATAATTGTCTATGCAATTAAATCTATATTACCGTTGGGCAAAATATTAGAAATAAATGCACCTTTAAATTTCA
>NW_021237612.1:3676-8663 GCF_002162155.2 Triticum dicoccoides | reverse complement strand
TGAAAGTTTATAGAGCCACTTGCTGAGAAGACATCTGTTCTTGACTTCAAGATTCTCAATACCAAGGCCCCCCGGTCCTTTGGTCGACAGATGACATCCCATTTGACGAGTCGGTATTTTCTCTTTAGTTCATCACTCTGCCAGAAGAACCGGGATCGATAGAAGTCCAGCCTTTTCCTAACACCAACTGGGATTTCGAAGAAAGATAAGAGAAACATAGGCATACTCGTGAGCACCGAATTAATAAGAATCAGTCGGCCTCCATATGACATGAGTTTTCCCTTCCAGCAGCTCAGTTTCTTCTCAAACCGGTCCTCGATGCACTTCCATTCTTTGTTTGTCAGCTTACGATGGTGAATGGGTATACCTAAGTACGTGAAAGGTAATGCCCCCAATTCGCATCCAAACAATTGCCTATAAGCCTCTTGTTCCTCCTTGGCTCTACCGAAGCAGAACAACTCGCTTTTATGAAAATTAATCTTCAATCCGGTCAATTGTTCAAATAAGCATAACACCAGCTTCATATTTCTCGCTTTTGCCAAGTCGTGCTCCATAAAGATGATTGTATCATCAGCGTACTGCAGGATGGACACACCACCATCAACTAGATGAGGCACCAAGCCACCCACCTGACCGGCCTCCTTTGCCCTTCCTATCAGAATTGCCAACATGTCAACCACAATGTTGAACAGAATAGGAGACATTGGATCACCTTGTCTCAGGCCCTTGTGTGTCTGGTGTTGGGGAACGTTGCAGAAAATTAAAATTTTTCCTACGGTTTCACCAAGATCCATCTATGAGTTCATCTAAGCAACGAGTCAACGGAGTGAGTTTGCATCTACATACCACTTGTAGATCGGGTGCGGAAGCGTTCAAGGGGATGGTGATGATGGAGTCGTACTCGCCGTGATTCGGATCACCAATGACCAAGTGCTGAACGGACAGCACCTCCGCGTTCAACACACGTACGGGACGGTCGACGTCTCCTCCGTCTTGATCCAGCAAGGGGGAAGGAGAGGTTGAGGAAGATGGCTCCAACGGCAGCACGACGGCGTGGTGTTGTTGGTGCAGCAATACTCCGACAGGGCTTCGCCAAGCGCGTACGGAGGAGGAGAGGTGTTGGGGAGGGGAGGGGCTGCCCCTTGAGTTGTGTACAGCAGCCCTCCCCTCACCCCTCTATTTATAGGGGAAGGGGCAAGGGGGGACGACCCCTCTAGATGGGATCTAGAGGGGGGGCGGCGGCCAGGGAGGGGAGGCTTGCCCCCCAAGCAAGGGGGGCGCCCCCTTAGGGTTTCCCCCCCCAACCCTAGGCGCATGGGCCCAAGGTGGGGGGCGCGCCCAGCCCTCCAGGGGCTGGCTCCCTACCCCTTGCGGCCCATGTGGCCCTCCGGGAGGGGTGGCCCCTCCCGGTGGACCCCCGAAACCCCTCCGGTGGCCCCGGTACAATACCGATAGGACCCCGAATTCTTCCGGTGTCCGTATGACAACTTCCCATATATAAAACTTCACCTCTGGACCATTCCGGAACTCCTTGTGATGTCTGGGATCTCATCCGGGACTCCGAACAACTTTCGGTAATCACATACAAGTCTTCCTAATAACCCTAGCATCATCGAACCTTAAGTGTGTAGACCCTACGTTCAATAACCAACAGCGGGATCTGGATACCCACGTTGGCTCCCACATGCTCCTCGATGATGTCATCGGATGAACCACGATGTCGAGGATTCGATCAAAACCCGTATACAATTCCCTTTGTCAAGCGGTACGTTACTTGCCCGAGACCCGATCGTCGGTATCCCAATACCTTGTTCAGTCTCGTTACCGGCAAGTCACTTTACTCGTACCGTAATGCATGATCCCGTGACTAACCACTTAGTCACTTTGAGCTCATTATGATGATGCATTACCGAGTGGGCCCAGAGATACCTCTCCGTCATACGGAGTGACAAATCCCAGTCTCGATCCGTGTCAACCCAACAGACACTTTCGGAGATACCTGTAGTGCACCTTTATAATCACCCAGTGACGTTGTGACGTTTGGTACACCCAAAGCACTCTTACGGTATCCGGGAGTTACACGATCTCATGGTCTAAGGAAGAGATACTTGACATTGAAAAAGCTCTAGCAAACGAACTACACGATCTCATGCTATGCTTAGTATTGGGTCTTGTCCATCACATCATTCTCCTAATGATGTGATCCTGTTATCAACGACATCCAATGTCCATAGACAGGAAACCATGACTATCTGTTGATCACAACGAGCTAGTCAACTAGAGGCTCACTAGGGACATATTGTGGTCTATGTATTCACACGTGTATTACGATTTCCGGATAATACAGTTATAGCATGAATAAAAGACTATTATCATGAACAAAGAAATATAATAATAACACTTTTAGTATTGCCTCTAGGGCATATTTCCAACAGTCTCCCACTTGCACTAGAGTCAATAATCTAGTTACATTGTGATGAATCGAACACCCATAGAGTCCTGGTGCTGATCATGTTTTGCTCGCGAGAGAGGTTTAGTCAACGGATCTGCGACATTCAGATCCATATGTACTTTGCAAATTTCTATGTCTCCATCTTGAACATTTTCACGGATGGAGTCGAAATGACGCTTGATGTGCCTGGTCTTCTTGTGAAATCTGGGCTCCTTCGCAAGGGCAATAACTCCAGTATTGTCACAAAAAAGTTTGATCGGCCCCGACGCATTGGGTATGACTCCTAGGTCGGTGATGAACTCCTTCACCCAAGTAGCTTCATGCGCTGCCTCCGAGGCTGCCATGTACTCCGCTTCACATGTAGATCCTGCCATGACGCTCTGCTTGCAGCTGCACCAGCTTACTGCTCCACCATTCAACATATATACGTATCCGGTTTGTGACTTAGAGTCATCCAGATCTGTGTCGAAGCTAGCGTCGACGTAACCCTTTACGACGAGCTCTTCGCCACCTCCATAAACAAGAAACATGTCCTTTGTCCTTTTCAGGTACTTCAGGATATTCTTGACCGCTGTCCAGTGTTCCTTGCCGGGATTACTTTGGTACCTACCTACCAAACTTACGGCAAGGTTTACATCAGGTCTGGTACACAGCATGGCATACATAATAGATCCTATGGCTGAAGCATAGGGGATGACACTCATCTCTTCTTTATCTTTTGCCGTGGTTGGGCATTGAGCCGAGCTCAATCTCACACCTTGCAGTACAGGCAAGAACCCCTTCTTGGACTGATCCATTTTGAACTTCTTCAAAATCTTATCAAGGTATGTGCTTTGTGAAAGACCTATGAGGCGTCTTGATCTATCCCTATAGATCTTGATGCCTAATATATAAGCAGCTTCTCCAAGGTCCTTCATTGAAAAACACTTATTCAAGTAGGCCTTAATGCTGTCCAAAAGTTCTATATCATTTCCCATCAAGAGTATGTCATCTACATATAATATGAGAAATGCTACAGAGCTCTCACTCACTTTCTTGTAAACACAGGCTTCTCCATAAGTCTGCATAAACTTAAACGCTTTGATCATCTCATCAAAGCGAATATTCCAACTCCGAGATGCTTGCACCAGCCCATAAATGGATCGCTGGAGCTTGCATACTTTGTTAGCGTTCTTAGGATCGACAAAACCTTCCGGCTGCATCATATACAGTTCTTCCTTAAGATGCCCGTTAAGGAATGCTGTTTTGACGTCCATTTGCCATATCTCATAATCATAGTATGTGGCAATTGCTAACATGATTCAGACGGACTTCAGCTTTGCTACGAGAGAGAATGTCTCGTTGTAGTCAATCCTTGAACTTGTCGATAACCCTTAGCGACAAGTCGAGCTTTATAGATGGTAACATTGCCATCCGCGTCCGTCTTCTTCTTAAAGATCCATTTGTTTTCTATCGCTCGCCGATCATCGGGCAAGTCTGTCAAAGTCCATACTTTGTTTTCATACATGGATTCTATCTCGGATTTCATGGCTTCAAGCCATTTGTTGGAATCTGGGCCCGCCATCGCTTCTTCATAGTTCGAAGGTTCACCGTTGTCTAACAACATGATTTCCAGGACGGGGTTGCCGTACCACTCTGGTGCGGAACGTGTCCTTGTGGACCTACGAAGTTCAGTAGCAACTTGATCGGAAGTACCTTGATCATCACCATTATTTTCCTCTTCAGTAGGTGTAGGCATCACAGGAACATTTTCTTGAGCTGCACTACTATCCCGTTCAAGAGGTAGTACTTCATCGAGTTCTACTTTCCTCCCACTTACTTCTTTCGAGAGAAACTCTTTTTCCAGAAAGCATCCGTTCTTGGCAACAAAGATCTTGCCCTCGGATCTTAAGTAGAAGGTATACCCAATGGTTTCCTTAGGGTATCCTATGAAGACGCATTTTTTCCGACTTGGGTTCGAGCTTTTCAGGTTGAAGTTTCTTGACATAAGCATCGCATCCCCAAACTTTTAGAAACGGCAGCTTAGGTTTCTTCCCAAACCATAATTCATACGGTGTCGTCTCAACGGACTTAGACGGTGCCCTATTTAAAGTGAATGTAGCTATCTCTAGAGCGTATCCCCAAAATGATAGCGGTAAATCGGTAAGAGACATCATAGACCGCACCATATCCAATAGAGTGCGATTACGACGTTCGGACACACCGTTACGCTGAGGTGTTCTAGGCGGCGTTAGTTGTGAAACGATTCCACATTTCCTTAAGTGTGTACCAAATCCGTGACTTAAGTATTCTCCTCCACGATCTGATCGTAGGAATTTTATCTTTCGGTCACGTTGATTCTCTACCTCATTCTGAAATTCCTTGAACTTTTCAAAGGTCTCAGACTTGTGTTTCACTAAGTAGACATACCCATATCTACTCAAGTCATCTGTGAGAGTGAGAACATAACGATATCCTCCGCGAGCCTCAACGCTCATTGGACCGCACACATCGGTATGTATGATTTCCAACAAGTTGGTTGCTCGCTCCATTGTT
>NW_021237612.1:0-1758 GCF_002162155.2 Triticum dicoccoides | reverse complement strand
TTGAAATTGGTGTAAGGGATCATCTTATTTACTACCGTCGTTCTAAGTAAACAAGATGCATAAACATAATAAACATCACATGCAATTATATAATAGTGACATGATATGGCCAATATCATATAGCTCCATTGATCTCCATCTTCGGGGCTCCATGATCATCTTGTCACCGGCATGACACCATGATCTCCATCATCGTGTCTTCATGAAGTTGTCACGCCAACGACTACTTCTACTTCTATGGCTAACGCGTTTAGCAATAAAGTAAAGTAAGTTACATGGCGTTCTTCAATGACACGCAGGTCATACAAAAATAAAGACAACTCCTATGGCTCCTGCCGGTTGTCATACTCATCGACATGCAAGTCGTGATTCCTATTACAAGAACACGATCTCATACATCACAATATGTCATTCATCATTCATCACAACTTCTGGCCATATCACATCACATGAACAATCGTTGCAAAAACAAGTTAGACGTCCTCTAATTGTTGTTGCATCTTTTACGTGGCTGCAATTGGGTTCTAGCAAGAACGCTTTCTTACCTACGAATAACCACAACGTGATTTTGTCAACTTCTATTTACCCTTCATAAGGACCCTTTTCATCGAATCCGCTCCAACTAAAGTGGGAGAGACAGACACCCGCCAGCCACCTTATGCAAATAGTGCATGTCAGTCGGTGGAACCGGTCTCACGTAAGCGTACGTGTAAGGTTGGTCCGGGCCGCTTCATCCCACAATACCGCTGAAGCAAGATAAGACTAGTAGCGGCAAGCAAGTTGACAAGATCTACGCCCACAACAAAATTGTGTTCTACTCATGCAAAGAGAACTACGCATAGACCTAGCTCATGATGCCACTGTTGGGGAACGTTGCAGAAAATTAAATTTTTTCCTACGGTTTCACCAAGATCCATCTATGAGTTCATCTAAGCAACGAGTCAGGGGAGTGAGTTTGCATCTACATACCACTTGTAGATCGGGTGCGGAAGCGTTCAAGGGGATGGTGATGATGGAGTCGTACTCGCCGTGATTCGGATCACCGATGACCAAGTGCTGAACGGACAGCACCTCCGCGTTCAACACATGTACGGGACGGTCGACGTCTCCTCCATCTTGATCCAGCAAGGGGGAAGGAGAGGTTGAGGAAGATTGCTCCAACGGCAGCACGATGACGCGGTGTTGTTGGTGCAGCAGTACTCCGACAGGGCTTCGCCAAGCGCGTACGAAGGAGGAGAGGTGTTGGGGAGGGGAGGGGCTGCCCTTTGAGTTGTGTACAACAGCCCTCCCCTCACCCCTCTATTTATAGGGGAAGGGGCAAGGGGGGCCGACCCCTCTAGATGGGATCTAGAGGGGGGGCGGCGGCCAGGGAGGGGAGGCTTGCCCCCCAAGCAAGGGGGGCGCCCCCTTAGGGTTTCCCCCCAACCCTAGGCGCATGGGCCCAAGGTGGGGGGCGCGCCCAGCCCTCTAGGGGCTGGCTCCCTGCCCCTTGCGGCCCATGTGGCCCTCCGCGAGGGGTGGCCCCTCCCGGTGGACCCCCGGAACCCCTCCGGTGGCCCCGGTACAATACCAATAGGACCCCGAATTCTTCCGGTGTCTGTATGACAACTTCCCATATATAAAACTTCACCTCCGTACCATTCCGGAACTCCTCGTGATGTCCGGGATCTCATCCGGGACTCCGAACAACTTTCGGTAATCACATACAAGTCTTCCTAATAACCCTAGCGTCACCGAACCTTAAGTGTGTAGACCCTA
>NW_021237611.1:0-864 GCF_002162155.2 Triticum dicoccoides | reverse complement strand
TCCTGGTCACAGTAGCAACAACGAGACTTACCTACCCAATTTCGTTTAATCAAATTATCTTTTGTCAAGATCACTCTCTTGTGGATAAACCACATAAAAATTTTAATTTTGAACGGAACTTTATTCTTCTAGATATGGAGGGATCACAGAATTGGCCCAATATCAATTAAATTCGAGAAAATAGACTGAGAAACGACCGCTTGTTGATAGTTTCCAGTGAATGGTATCGGACCGGTCAGATAGTTGAATTTTTCATCAACCTACCAACCAAGTGCAGCAAGAATTCCAACGTTCCCTCATCAAAGACCTCCTGAATTGAATATTAAGGGAGACCAACTGTAGTACTGTAGCAACATAATCTTCCTTACTGTGATTCCCAAGAGATAGCATTTTCAATTATCGTTTTACTTGATACGAGGTCTTAGACAGTGCGGACTGCTCGTATTTCACGGAGCTCTGTCGCGACAAACTTAATCTAAAATAGTAGTACTATTGAAGACACCGCCTGCACCACAGCTTTAGCATTGTTTGACCATGCTCATGCTCACCCATCGATGGTTTTGCATAGATAAGTCTTAATTCCTGCCTGCCCAACGCAATAAACTAGCCACGGCGGATAGATCTCAAGCAAAGGCCATTGCATTTTGGCACTATCTAGCTGTCTCAAGCAAAGGCCATTACCTAATTCATTGAATCTGCAGTGCGCTAGACGGGCATGCACGTGATTAGATGCATAACATCAAGGCAGACAATTATAAAAAACTAAAAACACAACGGCTCACCGGTCATAAGTCGATATACTCCAGCTCGATCAGAGCGTCATGGTGAATTCTGAAATTGTACTCCATCTGTTTTTTTTTTTTT
>NW_021237610.1:0-1750 GCF_002162155.2 Triticum dicoccoides | reverse complement strand
GAAACTATTTTTATGAAATACCAATGTCTACTTATAGGCATGATCAAATATAGCTTTTGACACGTATTCAAGTAAATTTTTGTATTTTATCAAAAGTACAAATGCAATTAAATGTTTTTTAACTTAGTTTTGTCTATGGTGAATCCCATCAATCAGAATCATGTCAATTGAGCTAAACGCTAGACAGTCCTGGCTGCAAACTGAAGGACCAGTAGTTCGTATTGTCTATGCCATCAACAAAAAAAAATAGATAGTTTGTGCAATAGGAATCTAAAAGATGATGGTTTTTGTTATTTCCTTTGGTGATTCCCAAAAGATTTTTTTCCTTAAAAGGAGGATAACCCCGGCCTCCGCATCAAAAGAATGCATGCATCCATCTTATTAAAATAAGTGCAAATCATGTCTGAAGTTCAAATCTGGCACACAACCGAAGCAAAGCAAAAGAAAGTAATAATGTGCCACAGCCGGCGAAATTA
Organism: Triticum dicoccoides; assembly: GCF_002162155.2. Lineage (NCBI taxonomy): Eukaryota > Viridiplantae > Streptophyta > Magnoliopsida > Poales > Poaceae > Triticum > Triticum dicoccoides. Next base: position 1,274 of record NW_021237610.1, on the reverse strand, counting down.
GCAACAGGCTACGATGCCTATACACCTAGCCTACTGGTAGCTCATGATCCAAATCGGTTGAAAATAACACATGCGACCGTCTCCTATCGGTTGCACCCCGTAACCAAAAGCTCTATGTAGTCCGCATGAGTGAGTAATGACCACGCACGGATCCAACTAGTAGCTCTGTAGATAACCTGCATAAAGTTGATAAAGTTTTTCTGGTTAAAGATAATGTCATTCCTGTTGTTTCATATAGCCCAAAGTAATGCACATATTCCTATCTGAATATGACTCGCTATGTCTGAATCCACTCCGTTTAGCCACGTTCCAAATAACGTGTTAATGCAAGTTGGAGGATTAACATTGAAGGCTATATGTATCGTGCGCCACAGAAGCTTTGCCAATGGGCAATCGAGAAAGAGGTGTTGTCCTGGTCACAGTAGCAACAACGAGACTTACCTACCCAATTTCGTTTAATCAAATTATCTTTTGTCAAGATCACTCTCTTGTGGATAAACCACATAAAAAATTTAATTTTGAACGGAACTTTATTCTTCTAGATATGGAGGGATCACAGAATTGGCCCAATATCAATTAAATTCGAGAAAATAGACTGAGAAACGACCGCTTGTTGATAGTTTCCAGTGAATGGTATCGGACCGGTCAAATAGTTGAATTTTTCATCAACCTACCAACCAAGTGCAGCAAGAATTCCAACGTTCCCTCATCAAAGACCTCCTGAATTGAATATTAAGGGAGACCAACTGTAGTACTGTAGCAACATAATCTTCCTTACTGTGATTCCCAAGAGATAGCATTTTCAATTATCGTTTTACTTGATACGAGGTCTTAGACAGTGCGGACTGCTCGTAGTTCACGGAGCTCTGTCGCGACAAACTTAATCTAAAATAGTAGTACTATTGAAGACACCGCCTGCACCACAGCTTTAGCATTGTTTGACCATGCTCATGCTCACCCATCGATGGTTTTGCATAGATAAGTCTTAATTCCTGCCTGCCCAACGCAATAAACTAGCCACGGCGGATAGATCTCAAGCAAAGGCCATTGCATTTTGGCACTATCTAGCTGTCTCAAGCAAAGGCCATTACCTAATTCATTGAATCTGCAGTGCGCTAGACGGGCATGCACGTGATTAGATGCATAACATCAAGGCAGACAATTATAAAAAACTAAAAACACAACGGCTCACCGGTCATAAGTCGATATACTCCAGCTCGATCAGAGCGTCATGGTGAATTCTGAAATTGTACTCCATCTGTTTTTTTTTTTTT
>NW_021237609.1:0-788 GCF_002162155.2 Triticum dicoccoides | reverse complement strand
TTTTTTAAATTTTGGTGAACTTTTTTCAAAACAGATGAACTATTTTTTCAAATTCGATGAACTCTTTCCAAAATCAATGAAATTGTTTTCAAATTTTATGAACTATTTTCAAGTTTGATTTTTTTTCAAAATCGATGAACTTTTTTCAGTTATGATGAACTTTTTCAAATTTGATGATATTTTTAAAAGGAGATGAACTTTTTTTTCAAATTCGTAAGCTTTTTTCAAATTTGATGTTTTTTTATATTCGATGAACTTTGTTCATATTGTATGAACCTTTGATTTTTCTTTTCAAAATTCGCCGTTTAAAAAAATTGTGTCCCTTTTCAAATTTTACGTTCCTTTTCTTATTATTTATATTAGGTATATAATAGTATATGTTAATGTTGTACTAGAAGAAGGCTCAAATAGTGCTCGTTGGTGATATTGGTCGTCAAGCTGAGCTCCGTCTAGTGGTTATTGTGCCTGCCTGTTGTTGTTGATGAGTGGAGTTTGAGTCCTGGTTATCCCATTGACCATACGGATCTTTTTCCAGATTTTCTTCTTCTTGTTGCTTTCTTTAGCAGGTACTAGATCTACACGGAGCCTATGAGTGCCAGTGCCTCCAATCGGCGCTTACAACGCTGAATAGGAGCTCCCGTTGCATGTCCTACTCCCCCGCAACGATAGGTGGACCATATGGGTTGGACCTGGGCTGCTTTCTCTATATCTTTCACTCTGCTTACATGACCTACTAGCACAAAGTAACCGTCTCTAAAAAAAGAACCAAGTAACCTATGAAATAGAAG
>NW_021237608.1:0-874 GCF_002162155.2 Triticum dicoccoides | reverse complement strand
CTGGGGGTGGCTAGTCCTATTTATAGGCAAAGGCCCTGGGCCTCTTCCCAAATATTGAGCGGGAAGGGCGCCAACAATTGGCCATTTTGAAGGGGAACAATGGGTACACTTATCCTGAATAAAGTTGGTCCTCGCCTGTCAAAGGCTCTGGTGGTGACGCCTGCTTGGGCTCCACAATTACTTCTTCCCTGCCGTTGGGCTAGCCTTGGTCTTGTTGCACCGAAATGGATGCCTTTGCTTGATGCTCTCGCCTGCGCTTGCTCCCTTTGCACCAAAGAGGAAGGGAGAACACTGCACGGTCTGGCGCCTGACTGGCGCCCTTGGTCGTCATGGCTTGCGTCATGGGAACCTCGCGAGGTACCCCGCCTTGAACTCTCCACCTCCTCGTGAGCCAGCTTGACGAGGCCGTGCCTGAGGAAGCTCCTTGTCGTCCGCCCCGCGAGGCTCGGCCCCTCGCGAGGGTCTTGAGCTTGCGTTGATGAAGATGGGCTATGCTGGGCCTTGTTTGAGCCACACCGCAGGCTGCAGGTAGGCAAGTCTGGGGACCCCCGTTCCCAGAACACTGACAACTGTGTGTGAGCTAAGTGTGTGAACACGATTTGGTAAAGGTAGCGGTGAGAAGCCATGTAGGAGTACATGGTGGGTTGTCTCATTGAAGCCATCCTCAGGAACTGAGTTCTGTGTTTGTGATCCATGAACAGTTACTACCACTCATTGGGATCCTTAATTGACCCTCTCGACTTCTTAGCCACCCTTGTCCTCTGTCCAGGAGTTGCAAGTAGTTTCTGGTGTTTGTAGTATGCTGGAGGCCGTGGGCAGCGCTCACCCAAGGGGTGGGCTGTGATGTGGTAGGCACGTGGTCGGGTATGCCAGG
>NW_021237607.1:0-1886 GCF_002162155.2 Triticum dicoccoides | reverse complement strand
TGTTCATCCAATCGATCAGCTTCAGTTAGCAGCAGTAGCGAAGGAATCGCTCCATCGGGTTTAGTTAACAGCCATCGGTCGATCGCTCGGGTTCAGTAATTCCTAGCCTGCAGTGCAATCGCTCGGGTTCAATTAGAGCCCAACGCCTCGCTCAGGTTCAGTTGGAGCCAGCGCCTCGCAGAAACGCGCGTACGTGAACGAGAGAAACGCGCATCGCATGGCCCCCGACCTCCCACCGTAACCGGCAACTCCCCGAAATTTTCCTCCCCCTCGCTTCTACCATGGTTTTTTCCGTCATGGACGGCCCAAAGAATGTCATGCAGCTGCGTCTCCGGCCCGCCCAGGACGAAAAGCCCATTTTCTGTCATGATTTTTTGTCATAGAAGTATGAGCCCAGGACATCTATGATGATACCGGGTTTTGTCATAATTATCGTCATAGAAGTGTCATATGTATGACAGAAAAAAATCCGTTTGGCCCAAAATGTCACGGATGTGTCTTTTTTTTATAGTGCATGTTCTGAGTGCCAACTCCTGCCAAACTCTGAGGTTGGCCCAGTTCATGCCCCCCATGTTCCCCAAGACCAAGGAGGAAGGGCGGTGGCTAGTGGTTGGTGACATCTCCACCAAGCAGCTGCTGGCGATTAAGAGAGTCACCCTCCAGAAGAGGGCCCGTGTGAAGCTCGAGTTCACCGCCGCCGCAAAGGCAGGGAGGAAGGACTACATGATCTACCTCATGTCGGACTCCTACCTCGGCTGCGACCAGGAGTACGAGTTCACCGTCGACATCAAGGAAGCTGAAGGCGACTGATGGATTCCAGAGACGGGGAACTTGTCCTTTTACTGTGTTTTGCTCTTATACAGAGATTGCCAGTGAAGATTATCACCTGAAACTTATCTTCTTGTCTGTAATGTAATACCTGAAGTTTAGCTTGCTTGATTCACTGTAACCTGACGCACGTGCACGTTATTGTATTTTTGAATGGCAACAAGGAGGATCTGCACTACTTGCGGGGTGTTGCTTCTGTTTACTTCCCTGATGAGTTTCTATCATTCGTGATATTTTTTGATGTGATTTCTTTGTTTGATTCGTCGTTGAAGATCTGAATTGATCCACAAGGATTTAGCACCATTACCATACTTGAAAGGGAAAAATTGAACGAAAACAGAGCACCAGGAGGGGTGATGCAACTATTAATTAGCATCATCATTCAACCGAAATGGACCAAGTACTTTTTCTTGTGTTGCACTGAAGCAGGGGCTTTAATTTTGTATGCCATGAGAGTGATATTTCATTCCACAATGTATCCAAAACTGATGCGGAGCCTCTAGTGAAACGAATGGCTAAAACGAAAACTGAAAAGAGTAATGCATCAAATGGCGCCCTACAAAACTTCTCCTCGCTTGTCCAAGGGCAAGGGGGTTGAATCAAACTTCAATCTCCATCTGCAAAACAAGCAGCAAAACCGGGAAGATACCAACGACTGTACATTACAAGTCTACAAGCTCAGCAGATGATATGAACGGATAAATCACAAACTGTTTGTGATACTTACGCTCTGTCCACCATGCCTAAGAATGGGTCACACAATGCAATAGGAGGTGGCAACGCTAGTGAGTTCCTTCCTCTATCCACACATTTATCATCCCAATCATGCCTCCATGTACAACAATCAATCGCCTGCCTATGCCTTGTTAGCGGGACAACTAACAGCACAGATGTTGCCATGAAGAAAAGGACTGCAAAATTCAAACTGGCCAACTTGAGTGTGTTGTCCATCCGCTGCCATGAATCTTATGCAAGGGAGGGGGAGGTGCTCAGTATTCAAAATCTTCTGCGGGGAGGGGGGCAGGGACGGCCCCTGGGAATGTACAACTTGTGCGGTT
>NW_021237606.1:0-1961 GCF_002162155.2 Triticum dicoccoides | reverse complement strand
TAGGTGCGAATCAACATGTGATTGGGTGGTTAGGGGTGGGGTGCACGTGCGTGCGTTTATACAGACACGTGTATGTGCGTATATATGAGCGTGTGTGTCTGCACTATGTTCAAAACAATTGTATCCGAGGCATGCTTTATTTTAAAAAAGAATGCGAAGAGAGATACTTCATAAGATAAAAAAGTTCATTGTCGTCACTATAAGTTTGACTTGTAGAAGTGCAAATCTACTTGGTAGAGCTATTCTTTTTGTGAAACTGTCTGAATTAAACATGACGCACTAAGCAGTCCGGACTGTATTTGATAGGACGCTTATGTTCGAACTATCTATTTGGTAGAGCTACTATTTTTTTAGAACCCACAGGACACATCAAATAGGAGTCCAGACTGTTTTTTTCTTTTCACGTGCTAGGGCGTTTATCTTTGCGTGGGGGGTTAGCTGCCGGACTCTTCTTTTGTTTTTCCGTATTGGACGCTTCCTCTTTTTTACTTTTTTAGTCCATGCTTCCTTTTTACTATATATTGGACACTTTCCTTAGTGGGCTGTAGATCTTTTTTTTCTGTTGCAGCACCCATGTAAGCTATGGACTCCCTCTTCCCTGAAACGAAAGACACATTGAACTATACGTGACAGGTCAAACTATTTGTACATAATATTTTTTGTATTACGTTACATCTTTTAAATCTTAGCCATTAGTTTCTAAAATTTACGGTTAAGATAATTTAATATATGTGGACGAATGTAATGGCTTGGTTGCCTCTTGTTTTAAGTATATAAATAGCAAAGTAACCCGTGCATTTGCGCGCCTAGATTCTTGTTTGTTATTAATTTTTTATATTTTGTTTGTTTTCCGTAGTACGTATTTTGGTATTGAAAAATATTGTATGTTATTAGTATTTTAGAATGGCATGTGGAAGAAACATTTTGAATGATGGTAACAGTGTGCTATCATTTAAAGTCACATGTGCAAAAAATATTCAAATATAATGTAAATCTATACCATTAACTTATGAAAAACTACCATCAAGATAGACCAATTTGAATTTCAGCTAGGATATTGTTTCTTGATTAATTAGTATTATTATTTACAGGAATAATAGTAATTGTTTTTAAATATTTGGTCTTTATATACCCATCATCTTTGTAGCCATCCCAATTTCTAGGTCAAGAAGCAAAACACACTTTTGAATTTAATTATTGTGTAGCTTTTGCAAACTCGTTCTCTCAGAAACGTGTGTTTCTAAATTCACATATTTTATACTCATTTGCATATTCCAACAAAAGGCTTACTCAACCCTTTCATTTTTTTCCCTCAGTCATCAACCTTCGTTTAGCCTATGCCATAAGGTGTCGGGTCACCATCGCTTATCAACGTCAACACTTTTTATGGTGCATCTCTGCACATGTATTCTTTATAGATAAGTATATATGGTCGATTTTCCTATGGATCATGCATGATGAGCATATCTTTGAACAACTACTAAGAAAACATTTCATAGGCTCTCGTACTTTTAAATTAGCATCCTAAATAACTATTTTGGAAAAACCAACTTAGCGACTCAAATTCTCTTAATTTAACGTCCTAAATAATTTCTTGTGAATACAAAACACTAAAGATTACCTGTAAAAAACACACTAAAGATTTCTTAAAATAATATCACTTAGCCAACCAATCCAGTTTACGCATGCATTTGGCCAAGATAGTTGGTTGCAACGTGAATGAAAATAGGCCAACGATTGCAGCGAGAGATGCCTCGCTGATTAGTAGTATCTTTTGATGGCTCAGTTTTTTACTTTTATTTTTTTACTTTAATTGGGACATGAGCGTCTCCCTTTTATAGGTATTTGACTGTTAGACAATTTATATGCATGTCCATGCATGTGTCTGTTGAATTTTTTCCTAGAGTTCAAAGTGATCCCTTTGTATGCGTTTGTATTTCTATGAAATATGGCGGGCTAGT
>NW_021237605.1:0-1254 GCF_002162155.2 Triticum dicoccoides | reverse complement strand
GTCGGGCACCATCATGAGGGCGTCATGCACACTCAAAAGGGCGGGGATTCGCTTGAGATGGGCAATGATGTTGTAATCGACGTCATGCTGCTTCGTCTTCCCTTGGCCTTGTTCTTCACGCACTTCCTCCCGCAAGGGCGCCTCTTTTGAGGCAGCCGGCTTGGGCACCCTTGTTGGCTTGATCTTCAATGGCTCAGGAAGAACCTTGCCTCCGCGCAAGTTCATGTTCACCTCTTCTGCTTGCACGCCCTTCTTCGTGTCTTCAGCGTGGAACACCTCTTGCTCTTCGGGTGTGAACACGTCTTCTGAATCAGAACTTGGCGTGTCGCTATAGCTGAGGATGACGTTGCAGCTTTCGTTATTTGATGATTGGGACGATCTAGCTCCTTGATCTTCCTCACTCCCCTTTGCCGGTACCTGCACTCGAGCGCATGGCATGAACTGCTCCAAGGTAGGTAACATGCGCCCTGGCCGTGGGAACGACTCGTTTCCCTCTGACATAGGGACGAATCTTGGTGGAGGGCGGCGTTGACTCGGATCGACCCGTCTTAGGATCCTCGGGGCGGCTTGCACCAGGGGGGCTGGGCAAGGAGGCCGAGGTGGAAGGTTCCTCGGGTACGGCCTTCGGCGCACCATTCTCCAAGGCTCCTCCTTGTGGATGGTCGGGGTTTCCTCCCGATGGAGTGAAAGTGCCTGCGTTGTGGATAGAACCAGGCTGGATAGCTGGTCTTCCACCTGTGCGAGTGGCACCCACTTTTCTTCGTGCTCCTTCTCTTGACCTGGTGAAGGGGATGAGGTCACACTCACCATGTTCACCGTGTGGTAGTCCGGGTTGATGGCTTCTGGGTCCAAGTTGATCCTCTTCTCATTAACAGCTCTTTGGAGCCATTCTTTGAAGGCGACACAATCCTCGATGACGTGACCCACATACCTGTGGTATGGGCAAAACAATGGATTATCAGTCATCCTTACCTGATCGGGCCTCCGAGGTTCTGGAAGGTTCAATGCTCGATGCTCCATTAGCTGACTGAACATGTCCTTGACAAGTTCACGACGGAAGACGTACTGCTTCTTGAGGAGCTCCTGGATCGACGGGCGTTGTCTTCCTGCTGCGTTTTCGCCTCTTGCGCCCAAGACGGGCACCTGGCCTTGGGGTGCAGATGAGAAGATCTTGGTGGTGTTTGCTTCCGCCGGCGCCTTCAGCTTGCCCCCATTGTTAGCTTGCTTGGATGTCGCGGCGAAGCGCTTGGCAGG
>NW_021237604.1:0-983 GCF_002162155.2 Triticum dicoccoides | reverse complement strand
GAGCTACAACCGACGTCCTGAGGCGCTGCAACCGGCATTTGTTTTTGTTACTACCTCGCTGGCAAGGCGCCACGACGACGACGTGAATGCTACAACCGTAGTGTGGGGGAGCTGTAACCGTGAACTGTTTTTGCTGGAACCGGTGACCGCGGTGAGCGAGGCAGTCACCGTGGTGAGCATGACGGTCACCACGACGAGCTGGAAACCATGGGGGCGGTGAGCTGGGACTGTGGTCGGGGAGTGCTGCAACCCGCGTCTGTGTGTGCTAGAACTGCGACTGCAGCGACCTGCATTGGCCACCACGGCAGAGTTGGAAACTGTAGTTGTGTTTTGCTGCAAGGTAGGATCGTTGTTTTTTGCTGGAACCGCGGCTGCCCGGCAAGGATGGTAAGCGGGCGAGACGGCGAGCTTCGAGGCCGGCTGTCTTTCTCGGGGTAATCGGCGCGGGGGTCGCTCGCTCGGGGTAATCGGCGCGGGCTTGGGGACGGCCGTGTCACTCGGGAAGAAGAGAAAGGCGAGGGGCAGGGGAGAAGAGGACGTGAGAGCCAGATCGAACGGCTGTGCTGCGCTGCATCAGGTGGCTGGGGCGCGACCGGCCCAACTGTTGGGCCAGCGCGCCCGCGCCTAGTAGTCGCCTAAATATATATGCACGATTGGTCATGAAGCTGGTGTGTGCATGTGCTCGTACGTGTGCTATCTCTTGATGGATTCATTGCTGCATGTAAACTTTTTTTTGACGGGTTGCTGCATGTAACCTAAGCTAATTAGCTCTGCCTCACATGTGCCCGCACCATACAATGTGCGCATGCGTATTCGGGTATTCCTGTGCCGTCTTGTATGCGTATACACCCAATACACCCAGCTAATCATACATGCATGCATGCATGTATTGAAATTTTGGTGAAAAATCACATTAGGGGCAAAAGGGTCTTTTCAGGTTTCATTTAACACCGTTAAGGCTCAAAATAGACGGAAGACAGAAG
>NW_021237603.1:0-411 GCF_002162155.2 Triticum dicoccoides | reverse complement strand
TTGAGCATAGTTATGAGAATATCTAGGTATGATCATGTATATAGGCATCATGTTCGAGACAAGTAGACCGACTCCTGCCTGCATCTACTACTATTACTCCACTCATCGACCGCTATCCAGCATGCATCTATAGTATTAAGTTCATGAAAACAGAGTAACGCCTTAAGCAAGATGACATGATGTAGAGGGATAAACTCATGCAATATGATGAAAACCCCATCTTGTTATCCTCGATGGCAACAATACAATACGTGCCTTGCTGCTCCTACTGTCACTGGGAAAGGACACCGCAAGATTTAATCCAAAGCTAAGCACTTCTCCCATTGCAAGAAAGATCAATCTAGTAGGCCAAACCAAACTGATAATTCGAAGAGACTTGCAAAGATAACCAATCATACATAAAAGAATTCA
>NW_021237602.1:0-3389 GCF_002162155.2 Triticum dicoccoides | reverse complement strand
CGGCTGTCGGTCGGTCGGCTGCTGGGCCAGCAGACCCGCGCGTGGCGCACGGCGAATCGCGCCAGCCCGCACTAGCGGGACTGCGCGGGCCTGCCACTGCCTCGGCTGTCGGCCACCGCATGGGCTGGGCTGGAATATTCGTCGGATCCAGCGCCGCTGCTGCCAGCACAATCGACGTGGCAAATTGTGCAGGTTTTGTCCACATCGCGCCAACTCAGGACGGCGGGGATATTTTCTAATAAATAAATGACCGCCGCGAGTAGAAAAACAACATTACATATAACATCGCAGCCGTAAACCGATACATTTTAGGACAGCAAAAATATTACTTGCCCACACGCATTTAAATGTTTAGTCTCACACGAAAGCGATAAATAAAACGTGAAAAATTGTCGAAATCTATCCCAATGCCATGTCGCATTACAATCGTTCAAAGTATCCAACAATAGTAGGGAAATCTTCTATGGGACTAAAACCCTACCGATGCTAATACCTATTCCTTCTTCATGATTTTAACAATTTTCATCTTGACCTTCTCTAATTTGTTCACCTCTGAAAAAATAATTTCCGCGACAATACGTGGCCTTGACTCATTAATCTCTTCCTGGTCAAATTCATGTGTCCAGCGATTTTCGTCCCAGTATTTTATGCACCACATCACAAAAAGTCCACAAGACACTCTGCAATAAACATGTGTGATCAGGTTAGGATATAGCATGCACTTCCTTGTACTCATTTAACTTACCCATTGTTTTGTCTCGGCATTTTATACTCATTAATTGGCCACGATGAGACTTCTGGAAATTTTTTTAATTCAAGAGTTGAGTTGGCCTCCATAATATCCTTCGAAATTTCAGCTCTCTGAAACAAATTAACAAACCAGAATTTAATGTATATACTATGGTTATTCAAGAGTTGAGTTGAGTTGGCCTCCATAAGAGTTGAGTTGGCCTCCATATATGACTCAATATTTTTGTGAATGCGAGTGTGAAAATTATAGCGTACCAGGGTGGCAATCATATTGCGAATTCTTTGGCTAATTGCGCCTTTAGAATTTGAGTCAAGAACTTGAAACTCCTCCTTGACGGTGTGCATCACTATGGTTATCCAATGATTATCATTAACGTGCATAGGAAAATACGCCTACATAGTAACCAAATGATGTTAGTGCAATTAAATAGTAATGTCTAATAAAAACAAATAAATATGAAAGCAATACATTGTCCCGTCTGAAATACTCATCCATTACTCTTGCAATGACTTTTGTTTTCTTTGTAACATGTTCTGAGTCATTTACTGACTTGGTCTTTCCCCTTGCCCTACTCAACATAAATTTGGGGAACCACGTTGTTGATATGTAACGATCAGAAAAATCACAATGTTGTAGGTGTTTACAATATGCATTGATAATCTGCATACATAAACAAAAAATTTCTATCAACTTGTGAAGTACAAATGAGAGATATGTTAAAACCAAACTCATACTTACAGCGCCATGCAACCATTTAAACGTCAGGACATCATTAAGCATAGCTGGCGTGCATATGTCCCCATCTGGTGGCGGCATATCGACCACGGTTCGGTGTGCATGCTTCTTTGTCGATGCTAGAGTCTCAACAAAAACTCTCGCTGCCTCTATGTGATCTGGAGTCATATTAAGAGAACTTGCTAGAATTGAATGTGGTGACGATGCAAACAGATCTAAAACAATGCAGCTACAGTCATTAAAAATAATAAAAAATTACATAACGCGTGAATGAATTATAAAGTAGTACTTGACTTACTTTTTTAACACGTTTCTTGAGGGTAATAAGAATGTCGTAGGGGGACTGGCAATATTTCGACTTTTTTCTTTTGTGCTTACCATCATTTTCTTGACTGCCTTCACCATTACCTATGTTGCTCTGTGCCGGGAAACTCTCAAACGTGTCTTTGGACTTTGTTGGTGACAAAGCATCCATAGACTCACCAGAAATATCAGCATTCTGCGGGGTTCGAACATAGACGGAAAGTCTTTTGTACGTACAGTTGATGCCGAAGATGGAGAGTTTCCATTATCGTCTATAATTAAAGGATCAGTAGCTTCACCTTTACCCGGTGTCGTCGCCGGAGCACCCGTGTCATCAACGGGCACGGAGGTATCATTGATACCCGTGAAAGATGTTCATATCTTTACTTCGGTAGGTGAATCAACATCTGGCCAATATTTTGATGACTTGTACTGGCCATTCTCCATCCCAACTCCTTCACCTACATTATCAAATTTGTCATTGTTGTCCCTCTTATTGGGTTTGTACAGCACACCTTCCATGTTTAACCTTTCCATTACCATCTACAAACATAAATGAAACACGATAAGTAGTTGAGCAATTAAACCATGTTCAATACAACTTCTAAATTACCTGTGCACATCTTTCGGGTATATTGAGAACCTCCTTGTGAAGCAGCTTTATGTATGTCATCACACGGTCCATACTACAAGTCGTGTTCGATGAAACCGCGGACGTGCTTGGCTTTCTACTCCTGCCACCACCTTTCCGTTTAGATTTCTTCGTTTCTTCCTCTGGGACAGTCCCTTCACGTGCTACCTTAGCACGTCTGTACTCTTCGCTAACGCAATTTTCAATCTGTACAACAAACAAAAAAATAAATTAAATAACAAATATAATTAATTACTATGTGCAACCAATAAGGACTTTACTTATTGACTTACATTGCCGGTGCCACGCCCGTGCATGTTGTCATAGTCGTCTCGCTTTTTCCCTTCCGTTTCTGGCCAGTTAAGCATTAGTGGGTATTCACGAGACAAAGGATCAAATGTATCCACACCAATTGGCTCAACTTTTTCTCGGTATATATACTGCATGATAGTAAACACAACTAGTCAGACACATAGATCACATAAAAATCATATGTACATACAACTATTACGAAATGACTTGTACCTGAAGAAGAGCCAAGTTCCCGATAGGCCACTAGATTTTTCAAGATCTTCGGCCGATTTTTTAATAGCATCCATGCACACCCCCAACGTGCAATCGTTCTAATTGTATGACTTGATAGCGTTCACGTCCTCCACCATTTTGTAATAACGATAAGGAACAAACTTGGTGGATTGTGGTGCTAAGACTGTACCCATAAGAACCAGTACGGCCCTTCTCACAAAATCATCATCATATGACTGAGTATCAACAATATTTTTTATCAACTCATCGATGAGGATTAGGCCTGTTCTTTTGTCTAGAAACCGATTCGGAACAATTTTTTTGGCATCTAGTTGTACTGTTGCTATCATGCTACTGACATCATCACCCTCGTTACGTATCCTGAATATGTCATAAACATCTTCATTAAGCACACTGATGCCGTCAGTATTTGGCCGAATAATA
>NW_021237601.1:0-391 GCF_002162155.2 Triticum dicoccoides | reverse complement strand
GGGGCGCCCCCTCCTTTGCTCCTTCTCCCTCCTTTCCACTAAGGCCCAATAAGGCCCATATACCTACCGGGGGGTTCCGATAACCTCCCGGAGCTCCGGTATAGTCCCAATCTCACCCGGAACCTTTCTGGTGTCCAAATATAGTCGTCAAATATATCGAACTTTATGTCTCGACCATTTCGAGACTCCTCGTCAAGTCCGTGATCATATACGGGACTCCGAACAACCTTCGGTACATCAAAACTTATAAACTCATAATAAAACTGTCAACGAAACCTTATGCGTGGGGACCCTACGGGTTCGAGAACTATGTAGACATGACCGAGACTCGTTTCCGGTCAATAACCAATAGCGGAACCTGGATGCTCATATTTTCTCCTACATATTCTAC
>NW_021237600.1:0-396 GCF_002162155.2 Triticum dicoccoides | reverse complement strand
CAAAGGTTACTAATATCCTAAAGGCACTAGCAATTACTATCAACATGAAGTAAGTAGAGTGAATCTCGGGTTCAAAACCCAGGAATAGAATACCTACCACTAAGTAGCATCACGGGATGCTTTCGAGAATGATGGCCAGAATCATCACACTGGGAACACAATCATGGCTAAATTACTAGGTGATCCCCTAAGACACCTAGGGTCATAATAATATCCCCAACATAATGTCAAGGCAATAGAATACCTCAACTCAACAATTTGTGTGATTGAGCTGGCATAAAGGAACATCGAAACCAGAGGGAAAGGATTTTGCAAATGCATCAGACTATTTAGAAACCTGGAATGACTCAGACAGCATAACGGCTGTAAATGCTCAGAAAAGATTTGAGACATTCA
>NW_021237599.1:0-412 GCF_002162155.2 Triticum dicoccoides | reverse complement strand
TTTTTTGCATCTTCATCTTCTTATATTTTCTTCTGATGTTCTCTCCTCCAAGCAATAAACCGATCCGCACCCATGGGCATGAGGTTGCACTTCTTACCCTTCTTGACGGTGTATCTATGTGTTAGGTAATCATATGCAACATCGTGTTCTATATACCATGGCTTGCCCAGCAACAAATGACACAAAACCATCAGTGTCGGAATCACGTCGCACAAAACCTCACAACCAATAATTCTCTAGCAAAAACGATACCTTTGTTTGGTGTGTGACGGTGATCTCTACATTACCCCAGCGGAACAAGTAAGGTTGTAGGCGTGGTGTCATTGGTAGCTCTAGCTTCTCCACCATCTTGATGCTTGCGACGTTGATCAAATTCATGTGATCAATCGTCATGGCAGATGATCTCTCTCTC
>NW_021237598.1:0-8736 GCF_002162155.2 Triticum dicoccoides | reverse complement strand
TGAACGCCTCCCGCCTCGCCGAGCACATGCGGGACTCCTCGCTCCCGTCGTCTTCCCCGAGCAGGAGCTCATGCCCGAGCTCCTCCGCCACTAGCAGCTCCGCGGCGCCGCCTCCCTGTCGGCCCCGACCTTGCCTCGCCGCTCCGGCGAGTCCCCGACAAGCAGATAAGTGCCCCGCACTGCCCTTGCTTCCTTCTCCTTCGTCATCGCTCTTCTTCCCGCGGCTCACCTCGTCTGTCTCTCTCTCTCTGCGCTTCACAGGTGCCCGCAGCCACAGCCCTGCAGCCCCGCAAGCAGCAGTTTCACCGGAGCTCCCTCCGTCGTTGAGCACCACCAGCAGGACGCCTCGTCAGCGCCCTGGTGCCCCATCTGCAGTGCGCCTCAAGCCGCCCGTTCCCGCCGGCCCCGTCGCTGGAACCCCCTGCCATCGTCTCCTGCACCACCATGGACGTGTTGTTGTTTCTGTTCTTCAGAAACGAGCGGTAGCAGCCCACCCGCTCATCCCCGTTGACCGCAGCCGCACGCTCGTCCAGCGCCTCGCTAGGCCGCTGCCAAGGCCCAGCCTGCTTTCCCTCCAGACCCGGCCTCCTCCGCGCCAAGGCCCAGCTCCTCTTCGCCAGATCCGCCGGCCTCCCTCTGCTTCCAACTGGGCCAGGGCCCATGGTGAGAAACCCCCAGCGCCCATGTCCTGTTTCGGCCTGTAGCTCTAATTCGGCCCGATATGTTTTTTTTCTGGTCCTGCGAATTTTGCCAATTATCTAGAGAATTACAGATTTGTAGAAAAACCCTCATGTTCATGCGTATAATAATTCACAGGCTGTGCATCATATTAAAATGTTTTGTATATGTAAAATGCTTAGAATTTTGTGTAGATTAATAATATGCCATTTTCATCCATATTTAAAATGTTTGACTTGTTGTTTGTTTAAATTTGCTTAAATGCCATGCTAAAATGCTTTATTTCATAACTATAACCGTAGCTCGGATTTAATTAAATTATATATATAAATGGGGTAGAATTTTGCCTAGTTTAACATGGTGTACTTACTTTGCATGTTTAACAACTCTAAAATGGTGTTTAGGGCAGAACGGTACCTAATCCATAAAAATGCACATGAGGATTTTCCGAAATTGTTGTTCGTTGTTTCCGGCCTCATTTAAACTTGCCTAGATGTGTAGTTTGCTGTTGCTTCACCTCTTGCCATGTTTAACAACACTTAATATTGTTTGGTAGCATAACCGAGAGAAAACTAAATAATTGATGTGGTGTTCCGTCAACATGCACCTCGTTGCATATTGAGCTCCACTTAACTTGTAGTATTGTTTGTTGCACTATTTCCATGCCATGCTATTTAAACCGGGCATGCATCATACTTGTTTGCGCATCATGCCATGTTTATGTGATGGTTGTTTACTATGTTGTTTGTTTCTTTCCGGGTTGCTTCTCTCGTTAGCTTCGGTTTCGTTCCGGAGTTGTGAGGATTCGTTCGTCTACGACCATTTGTCTTCTTCTTGGACTCGTTCTTCTTCTTTGCGGGATCTCAGGCAAGATGACCATACCCTCGAAATCACTTCTATCTTTGCTTGCTAGATGCTCGCTCTTTTGCTATGCCTATGCTACGATGCCTACCACTTGCTATATCATGCCTCCCATGTTGCCATGTCAAGCCTCTAACCATCCTTTCCTAGCAAACCGTTGTTTGGCTATGTTACCGCTTTGCTCAGCCCCTCTTATAGCGTTGTTAGTTGCAGGTGAAGATGAAGTTTGTTCCTTGTTGGAGCATGGAGATGTTGTTCCTTGTTGGAACATGTTTACTTGTTGGGATATCACAATATCTCTTATTTAATTAATGCACCTATATACTTGGTAAAGGGTGGAAGGCTCGGCCTTATGCCTGGCGTTTTGTTCCACTCTTGCCGCCCTAGTTTCCGTCATACCGGTGTTATGTTTCCGGATTTTGCGTTCCTTACACGGTCGGGTGATTTATGGGACCCCCTTGACAGTCCGCTTTGAATAAAACTCCTCTAGCAAGGCCCAACATTGGTTTTAACATTTGCCACCTAAGCCTTTTTCCCTTGGGTTCTGCAGACTCAAGGGTCATCTTTATTTTCCCCCCCCCCCCCCGGGCCAGTGCTCCTCTGAGTGTTGGTCCAAACTAGAGCACCGTGCGGGACCATTCCTTGGCAACTTGGATTACGTCAGTACCTGTACGCTTCGCTTATCCGGTGTGCCCTGAGAACGAGATATGTGCAGCTCCTATCAGGATTTGTCGGCACAGTCGGGTGGTCTTGCTGGTCTTGTTTTACCATTGTCGAAATGTCTTGTAAACCGGGATTCCGAGACTGATCGGGTCTTCCTGGGAGAAGGTCTATTCCTTCGATGATCGCGAGAGCTTGTCATGGGCTAAGTTGGGACACCCCTGCAGGGTTTAAACTTTCGAGAGCCGTGCCCGCGGTTATGTGCCAGATGGGAATTTGTTAATGTCCGGTTGTAGATAACTTGGCACCAGATCCGAATTAAAACGCATCAACCGCGTGTGTAGCCGTGATGGTCTCTTCTCGGCGGAGTCCGGGAAGTGAACACGGTTTTGGGTTATGTTTGACGTAAGTAGGAGTTCAGGATCACCTCTTGATCATTTCTAGTTGTTGACCGTGCTTTGCCTTCTCTTCTCGCTCTCATTTGCGTATGTTAGCCACCATATATGCTAGTCGCTCGCTGCAGCTCCACCTGATGCCTTTACCTTACCCATAAGCTTAAATAGTCTTGATCGCGAGGGTGCGAGATTGCCGAGTCCCCGTGGCTCACAGATACTTCCAAAACCAGTTTGCAGGTGCCTATGTTACCGAGCAGGTGACGCAACCAAGCTCAAGGAGGAGCTCGATGAAGATCTTGCCCTTTGTGTTGTTTCGTTCTAGTTGATCAGTAGTGGAGCCCAGTTGGGGTCGATCGGGGACCTTTGTCGCATTTGGGGTTCTTCTTTTATTTTGGTTCCGTAGTCGGACCTTGATTGTATCTGGATGATGTAATGCTTTATTCATGTAACTGTGTGAAGTGGCGATTGTAAGCCAACTATGTATCTCTTTCCCTTATGTATTACATGGGTTGTGTGAAGATTACCTCACTTGCGACATTTCTTTCAATGCGGTTATGCCTCTAAGTCGTGCTTCGACGCGTGGGAGATATAGCCGCATCGAGGGCGTTACAAGTTGGTAATCAGAGCCTTCCCCGACCTTAGGAGCCCCACTGCTTGATCGTTTTTAGCGGCCGAGTTGTGTCTAGAAAAATGTTTTGAGTCATTTAGGATTATATATATCGGAGAGTTAGGAATTCCAGTCTCTTCATCGCTCTGGTAAGGCATCCTGACGTAGAGTTTTAACTCTTCTCTTCTCAAATTTCACTAAATTTTTTTTAGGATCACGCGGGTATCTTGGAATCGTTCCGATGGTTTTATGAGGAGAACATTGTCTTGGTGCCTCCTGTCAGGGGTTTAGTGGAAGTGTCCCGGGGAGTTGAGCTCTGAGGTGTTGTCGCCATAATTTTATCGTTGCAGTTCTGGAATACCTGAGTTTAGTACGCCGACATCGAAAATCTCTTTTATGCAGTTCGTTGGTGAGATAACCTTGACGCCACCCAGTACTGGGGCGGGAGTTCGGGAGTATCGCCATAACTTGTATAACGGATGCTTTTCAAAGGTTGAGGTAGACGATTTCCGAAGGTTTCTTGGTTATGTGTTGAAGGATGGATACAGCTGGATGTAGGATTTGCTAGTTTTGGGTGAGATATTATGCTTCCCCTGTATCCCCAACACCTGATTGCATAACCGGAAAATTTCGGGAGTTTCATAGGTGGGAATTCAAGTAGCTCTTAGGATATCTTTCCGACGGATGTATGATATGAAATTAGGGTTCGACGTCTAGTGGTCCGCCTATTCACGGTTGGTTTTACAGTGGTCTCGTTGTGTCTTAAAGAGTCCTTGGCTATGCCGACTCGGGGACGCTTCGTATGTCATGTGCACTGCCTTGTACATGATGGTGTTGTACGATCGAGCCCGTGTAGGCCCCACCACGAAAACTTCGGACGAAATCTCTATCATATGTTTGTTCCGGCTTATTCTGCAAGCCAGTCCTTTGTTTTTGTTTTGAGTTGTGGTATTCGAGTTGCTTCAATGTCAAGTGTTGATTCCATACCTTTCTGAAATGGTGTTCTCATACTCCGATGTGAATACCAATCCTTCTCGATAATCGAGATTGTCATGTCAATCCTTTTCAACCGGCGTGTTTCTCTTCAAGTGGATCCGATAACTTCAACATCAGCAAGACCAATTATCATTTCTTCTCAACGGTGTTTGTTTCATCCGTCTCCAAGTTGCCTTTGTTTTTTCCCGCCCACCCACCCTTTTTCTTCAAGGACTAAGATTTCTTTACCAAGTATCCTTTTATTTTTGTGAAGTTTCTCCATTCTTTTCCCTCAATGTTCTTACCCAGTGGTTCTCAAGAAGATGTTCTACTAGTTCGTCATTCCTCATTCCTTTCTCTTCTCCGGTGGATTCAAGTCAAGTTTTGTTGATCATACCTTTTTCCTCATTTCAATGTCTTCTCATACCGGTGCACCTCATTATCATTCTACTTCTCGCTATTTGTTATTCCGGAGTGCTCAAGATATCTCGAAGATTCGTGTTTCCACTCTGCATTCGTTCAAGCTCTTTCGAGATTGGTATCTCATTCAAGTCATTTAATTCAACCGGTGCAACATGTCTTTTAAATCTTTTCAACGGTGTTCTTTTGAGTGGGCCCTAACCCATAGGTCTTTTCCCAGGATCTTACCTGACTCTTCTATTTTCCCAGAGCTATCCTAAATTCTTCTCCAAGTTTGACGTAAGAATGAGTTATCATCAGTCAAATGCTTTTCCCCAAGATCTTTCAAATTCTTTTCATAGTTGGCTCAACCTCTTCGCTTTTGATTCTTCCGGTGTGCCTCAATAATTCTTGGTGGTGTTTCTCGTTGTCATTCTCATCATTTGAAGACCGAAGAAGAGTTTCTCTTTAATCTTGCTCTATTCTCTTCAAGATTCATGGTGCTAGCTTGTTGCCATCCGCTCATAATTGTTTTCGATTGTGAGAATCTTTTTCACCCATCAGGAGATATTCAAGAGTCTTCTCAGTTTGTCATCCGGAGTCCATCAATTCAGGTTTATTCATTCTCAGCTGTCAGTTATCATTCTCCTATCTTGCCGGTGCATCAATCGAATATCCTCTAATCAGTTCTTGATCTCTTTGTTCTCATGTATCTAGTTTGTCTCAAGCACCTTCGTTCATTTGCTAATTCTTACCGGTGATGCACCCCTACTTCGATCATTTTCAATTCTTACGGTGGTTCTTTCAAGATCTCTCTTCCTTGTTCATCATATCAATTCATTTGTTGTTCCAATCCTACTGGTGGTTCATTGAAGACCTTCTCAAGTTTTGATATATCTCTTTTAATCCTTTCTACGAGAATAAGTAGTATGCCAAATCCATTGATTGTCATCAATTTAATAGGTGAAGGATAATCATAACACAATTCTTATTCTTGTTCATCCAAGTGATTAATTCTTTATTCCGGAGGCCCTTAAAATTCTCGGTTTCATTTGTTTCATCTTCTCTTTTTCCCGGAGTTCCAAGCTCTAATTATCACGGAGATCCATCTAAATCATTGCAAGGATTCACCTTGTGTTTTCAATTTCTCTTTCTTTTCATTCCTTTTGTTTACCGGAGTTCTTCATGGAGGTTCTACATGATGGTTCATCAAGGATTTAATTCCCTTCTCAAAGTTTTCATCGAGTTTCTTTCCTAAGGAGCTCAAGCTTTCTTCATATGGTAATCCGGAGTGCAATTCTTTCTACCATATTTTGGAGGTGGTATTATGTCATTCTTGATAATTTGAGTTCATGTTCCATGATTCACATGTTGTTAAGAATGAGTTATTTTTAAATCCATCAATCTCGTCATTGGAGTTATCTTGGGCTATATTTCACCTAAAGCTTTCCCTAAGGATTGTTGCTATTTATGGTGCTCATAAATGATCCAAGCTCTTCTTTATCCTCTCGGTAAAATAGTTTCTTGTCTCCTTGTTCTTACCAATCCAATTCTTTTCCTATGAGTGGCAGTTTGTCACCTCATAATTTGACATGTATTCCACAAGACCGTATCAAGCTTATTCCTTCGTTGTTGGTTTTCCAACAATTCCGCTCGACCCGTCTCCTAAGGATGCCTCCTCAAGCTCTGTTGTGGCATAAGAGGGCATTTTCTTCTCCATTCTTCTATTTCAATTATCTATCTTCTATCTTTTGTTTCGGAGGTATTGTAATGTTGCTCTTCTCAACCCATCATCTCGTTTGTCTAAGATCATGTTCTTTTCATGATTGTCCATTTAACCGGAGTGTCATGTCCTCTGCTCAATCTCTTTTCTTCCTATCAAGTCTTGTATCTGTTTTCAACCGGAGTGCTATAAGAAATTGTTCTTCCTTGTTCCTCTTTTCTAACGGGGTGTTTTCAACTTCGTTCATCTCCGTTGTATTCTTTCTTTCAATTTGTTCAATTTTTCAAGGTCCGTGGTTTCACTCGTTTGTAAAAAGAAGCAACTTAGTTCTACCTCCTCTCTTCCTCTTCCGTTTCTCTCCGGTGCCATCCTAGATCTCGGGACGAGATCCTCTCGTAGTGGTGGAGTGTTGTAACGCCCCGGATGCAACTTTCCATATTCGTAACTCCAATTCTTGCCTTTTCCGGAGATGCGTTATGATATTTCCTTCATGGTTGGGTTTTTATCTTTTGTTTTGCATTTTGTTCATGTCTTGCATCTCATCTCATGGCATCATGTGCATTGCATCGACATTGTTTTCTTAAAACTTGTAGTTGTTCGTAGTTGTGGCATTTCCCCTTTGCCTTTGTTGACCGTTCCGAGACTAGCCAGGTTTTGTCTCCCTCTTCCTTCGCTTCCTAACCTTTTTTGCATAGCCCTCAAACCTCTCGCGCGCGTCCGATACTTCCCCGAACCCGACCCGGATTGTTGTTACCGGTGGGTCCGGGTCATCCCCAAACATCTATAAAACATCTCCGTTTTATTATTCGGGCTACCTAGACTATTTATTTACGACCACCCGATTATAATCAGACGGACCGGATTAGCCCCTACCTAGTCCCCTCCCTATATAGTCAGACCAAATCCCCAATTTCTAGGGATCCTCGTAGCTGCCGCCGCCACTCCTCTTGTCTCCTCCCACCTCGGGTTCTTCCCCGATCCAAATCCTCCCTCAAATTTCCATCCGGGCCAACCACTCGTCGCCACCCAAATTCCCCACCCAAATTCCCCGCAGGCTGCCACCCACCTCCTCCTCTCGATCCATCCTCGTGCCCACCTTCAGATCAGGAGCCTCGATCTCGAGCTCCTCTGCTTCTTTCCTAAGCGCCCGAGGCCTACCTCTTCTCCCTTCGACCCGGAAGGGATCGTGGAGCTGCTCGAGGCCCCGAGCAGGAGCGCTCGGCCTCGTTCCCTCGCGCCGCCGCTGCCGGCAACCAGCTCCTCCAAGTCGCCCCCATCTCTGCACCCACGCTGAACGCCTCCCGCCTCGCCGAGCACATGCGGGACTCCTCGCTCCCATCGTCTTCCCCGAGCAGGAGCTCATGCCTGAGCTCCTCCGCCACTAGCAGCTCTGCGGCGCCGCCTCCCTGTCGGCCCCGACCTTGCCTCGCCGCTCCGGCGAGTCCCTGACGAGCAGATAAGTGCCCCGCACTGCCCTTGCTTCCTTCTCCTTCGTCATCGCTCTTCTTCCCGCGGCTCACCTCGTCTGTCTCTCTCTCTCTGCGCTTCACAGGTGCCCGTAGCCACAGCCCTGCAGCCCCGCAAGCAGCAGTTTCACCGGAGCTCCCTTCGTCGTTGAGCACCACCAGCAGGACGCCTCGTCAGCGCCCTGGTGCCCCATCTGCAGCGCGCCTCAAGCCGCTCGTTCCCGCCGGCCCCGTCGCTGGAACCCCCTGCCATCGTCTCCTGCACCACCATGGACGTGTTGTTGTTTCTGTTCTTCAGAAACGAGCGGTAGCAGCCCACCCGCTCATCCCCGTTGACCGCAGCCGCACGCTCGTCCAGCGCCTCGCTAGGCCGCTGCCAAGGCCAGCCTGCTTTCCCTCCAGATCCGGCCTCCTCCGCGCCAAGGCCCAGCTCCTCTTCGCCAGATCCGCTGGCCTCCCTCTGCTTCCAACTGGGCCAGGGCCCATGGTGAGAAACCCCCAGCGCCCATGTCCTGTTTCGGCCTGTAGCTCTAATTCGGCCCGATATGTTTTTTTTCTGGTCCTGTGAATTTTGCCAATTATCTAGAGAATTACATATTTGTAGAAAAACCCTCATGTTCATGCATATAATAATTCACAGGCTGTGCATCATATTAAAATGTTTTGTATATGTAAAATGCTTAGAATTTTGTGTAGATTAATAATATGCCATTTTCATCCATATTTAAAATGTTTGACTTGTTGTTTGTTTAAATTTGCTTAAATGCCATGCTAAAATGCTTTATTTCATAACTAAATAACCGTAGCTCGGATTTAATTAAATTATATATGTAAATGGGGTAGAATTTTGCCTAGTTTAACATGGTGTACTTACTTTGCATGTTTAACGACTCTAAAATGGTGTTTAGGGCAGAACAGTACCTAATCCATAAATATGCACATGAGGATTTTCCGGAATTGTTGTTCGTTGTT
>NW_021237597.1:0-4261 GCF_002162155.2 Triticum dicoccoides | reverse complement strand
TTTTTTTTAAGGCTGCACTATTTCAAATAGCGCGCTATTTTTTTCCTTGCTTATAACCTTAACTGTAGGTTGGCGTCATTCCCCATATCTTACTTGGGGATGGCCTGGCTGAGTCCAGGATTTTGGTGAGTGGGTATGATCCACTTGTGGGATGAGTAGTGTCCCATGCGGAGACCTGGTGTTGTAGGTTCACTTCTAAAGGTAGCAAAACTGTCCTCATTAGCTCTAACCATGCCAGCCTCCCCATGTATATGATGGGGATGTACATCTTACCCGAAGGTGTGCATAGCTCCTTTGACAAGGAGCTGGCTAGGTTCTTTTGGCAGGCAGGGGATGGCCGGCCCAAGTACCATATGGTGAAGTGGGCTGACATTTGCTTGCCGAAGGACCGAGGTGGGTTGGGCATCCATGCATCTCGCCAGATGAACATTGCGCTTATGCTGCATTGGGTTTGGCGGATCTTGCAGGGAGATGGGGGGTTGTGGCTGCAGCTGGTTGAGTCCAAGTACTTGCAGGGCCAACCCCTCATGGCTTGCTCACACTCGGCTGGGTCCCAGTTCTGGAAATCTATTCTGGCCATCAAGGAAGAGATTAGGCTGGGTTTGCGTTTCTCGGTTGGCAATGGGTCTGGTACCCAATTTTGGTTGGACCCATGGCTTTAGGGCGAGCCTCTCCGCTTGCGGTTCCCGAGGCTCTTTGCGATTTGTGATGACCCAGCCATTCTTGTATCTGCGGCTGCTTTGGAGGAGGGATGGAACATTGTGTTCCGCCGCTTATTCGGAACAGATGAGGTATGGGAATGGACAGAACTGAGGGAAGTAGTCCCTCTTCCTCTGTCCCAGGACCCTAACACTGTGTCTTGGAGCCTTTCCCCTTCGGGTGAATTCTCCGTTAGTTCGGCCTATTAGGCATTATGTCGTCTGTCGGTTCTACAGTGGCTATCCCCATTGTGGAAGGCACCGTTGCCCTTGAAGATTAATATTTTTGTATGGCAGCTCCTCCGTGACCGTGTGCCTTCGGGGACCGAGGTGTTGAAACGCCATGGTCCGGGAAATGGCCTTTGCCCTTTATGCCATGTCCCGGAAACGGGAACGCACATTTTGTTCTTTTGTGTAGCAGCACACGCACTTTGGTGCTTTGTTCGTGAGGCTCTAGGGCCAGAGTGGGAGGCTTATGACCTTGCAGAGTTTCTGCAGGTTAGGCCACTCAGGTTGGCCGTAAGCGCCAACTGTTCGGGCTCATCTTCGCGGCTATGATGTGGACTCTCTGGACTACTCACAACAAGATGGTGATTGAGAGGGTGTTCCCGTGACGTGCTTCTGACTCGTTCTTCAAATTTCTTGCCTTCTTGCAGCACTGGCATCCGCTCGCTAGGCCGAGGGATCGTGACCGACTTCAGCTATTCCTGGACGCCCTGGTGTCTACCGCGCGTCGGCTCTCCGACCGCTCGAATGTTTCGTAGCTTGCCCCTGAAGGTCTTTTTGTTTCTTCTTCTTTCATTTGGGAGTCTTTGTGCTGTGGCCCCAGCATTTCTTTTTTATGACTGTGCTTGAGATGTGATTGTATGGACGTATGCTTTATCTATAAAGTGAGGCAAAAACCTGTTTCGAGAGGACGAGTACTTTCCGCAAGAACACATATTCTACGCAGCAGCCGGCCGATTAGTTTCGCCGAGAAGGCACACACGTAACAAGTTCTTTCTATTGATCTCACGGTCTGGTAATACATTTTTACAGGGGATGCATGGCTATTTATATTAGCTACTTCCTCCGTTTCTAAATATAATTTTTTTTTAAAATTCCACTATAGATTACGTATGGAGCAAAATGAGTAAATCTACACTCTAAAATATATCTATATACATTTGTATGTACTCCCTCCGTCTCATAATGTAAGACGTTTTTCCACACTACTTTAGTGTGAAAAAATGTCTTACATTATGAAACGGAAGGAGTAATTTGTAGTGTAATTTCTAAAGAGACTTGAACGGAGGGAGTATAAGCTAGCTAGTACGATACCTAGCCGGTGTTCAATTCCTATGCTACTCCGATACGACACCACACGTGATTGAGTAGAACACGTTGCCGTGTTTAATTTCCACAGATGGTCTCGTCTTGGTATGGACGTAAACCAGGACCAAATTTCCGTTAAGACGGACACAATTTGCCTTTACGGGCCCACGTCAGGCCGTAGTTTTTGGCCTTAGGGCATGTACAACAGTAATGATTCAGCTGTCTATAAGAACCGCCAACTTAGACTTTTTATCCCCGCAAAAAAAACTCAGACTTTTTATGACGTGGAAGAGAGAGAATGAAGAGAGAGAGGGAGCCCGTCGGTAGAATTGCAGATCGTGTGTAGCGCTAAAATTTTGGTCGCTACCAAAGGCTTTCTACCGTTGTATCGCGGTCATCTGCAACGTGTCACGACCTAGGGTCGGCCAGGTTTGACGGCGACGAGCCGGAGTGTGCAGCTGGAGGAACAAGAAGAAACAAAGACGAGAGGGGAATAGAGATACAGAGCAGAGAGGATAAGAGCAGAACGAGAGGCTTAGAATGTTTTCATTTCAAACTTGGTGACCGTCATCGTTTACACGCTTGCTTATATAATGCAAGTATTACACGGCTCGTAGGCCCACCCACTCGAGCCCACCGCACCTAGGCCCAACCGATCGCTTCATTCAAACCTCCTTGTCTCTCTTGCGTGCGTTGCCTGCCTTCTGAACTGCCTCACCGCCGATCGCCTGTGAGCCACTGCTTACAGTACCCGCCCCTGAAGAACCAGCTTGTCCCCAAGCTGGTGCGTCAGGAAACCTGGCCTTGAGCACCTCATAGTCTTCCCAGGTTGCGGACGCCGCTGGTAGAGTAGCCCATTTGACTAGGACCTGCAAATGCGCGGCATTCCCTTTCTTGACCAAGCGACGATCGAGCATCTCTTCGGGGATGACACCTGGTGCTGTCAGATCCACCGGCACTGGTAATGTGGTGAACACGAGTGTGTGATCTGGCACATGGCCCTTTAATTGGGAGACATGAAAAACCGGATGCACTTGACTCCCTTGTGGCAGTTCCAGTTTGTAAGCTGCATTCCCAATCTTGGCCACAATTTTGTATGGTCCAAAATACTTGAGTGCCAGCTTGTGACAGGGTCTGTTTACCACAGTTGATTGAGAATACGGTTGCAGTCTCAAATACACCATCTCCCCTGGTATGAATACTCTGTCTGAGCGCTTTTGGTCAGCAAAATGCTTGTACTTGCTCTGGGCCCTTGCTAGATTATCTTTCAGAGCAAATGTGTGTTCAGTGTGGGTGGCCATCCATGCTTTGACATCTGGATGTGGAGACACAGGATGTCCTGCTAACTGACCTATGTTAGGAGCATGGCCATACAGGGCCTGGTATGGTGTACACCCCAGAGAAGAATGATATGTAGCATTGTACCAGAATTCAGCCTGTGGCAGCCAGTGTGCCCACTTAGCAGGACAGTCATGCACTGCACATCTGAGGTACATCTCTAGGCACTGATTTACTCGCTCCGTCTGCCCATCTGTTTGAGGATGGTATGCTGTACTCATTTGCAACTCTGTTCCTCACACTCTAAAGAGTTCTTTCCAAAATGAACTGGTGAAAATCTTGTCTCTGTCTGACACAATAAACAGTGGCAATCCATGCAACTTGACAATATTGTTGAGAAACACTTTGGCTACTGATGCTGCAGTGAAAGGGTGCTTCAGAGGGAGAAAATGACTTACTTTAGTCAATCTATCCACTACCACTAAAATGGCACTGTAACCATCTGCTTAGGGAGCCCCTCAATGAAGTCCATACTGATTGCTTGCCAGGGACTGTCAGGGACAGGCAGAGGTTGTAACAGGCCTGGTTTCTTGCATAACTCATGCTTGGCCTGTTGGCAAATGGCACATTGTTTGACAAAATTTTCCACAGCTACTTTCATCCCTTCCCAACTGAACAGTTGCTTCACTCTATGATATGTTGGAAGAATACCAGAGTGTCCTCCCACAGGACTTGCATGAAAAGCCTGAATTAACTTTGTTTGGAGACCAGCATTTGCTCCCACCCAAATCTTGTGATCCTGCTTCAGCAATCCCTCTTGTAAATGAAAACCTGGACAAGCAGCTGGATCTACTGCTAGTTTTTGCAGCATGGAACAGGCCACTGGATCCACAACATAAGAATTCAGAATCTCTTGCACCCATACTGGCTTACTGGTGGATATATTCTGCACAGAGAACAAGTGTGCTACT
>NW_021237596.1:0-1190 GCF_002162155.2 Triticum dicoccoides | reverse complement strand
GTTTTAACCTTCGCAAGGACCGGGCGTAGCCATACTTGGTTCAACTAAAGTTGGAGAGACAGTCGCCCGCAAGCCATCTCTGTGCAAAGCACGTCGAGGGAACCGGTCTCGCGTAAGCGTACACGTAAGGTTGGTCCGGGTCGTCTCGTCCAACAATACCGCCGAACCAAAGTATGACATGCTGGTAGGCAGTATGACTTGTATCGTCCACAACTCACTTGTGTTCTACTCGTGCATATAACATCAACATAAATAACCTAGGCTCTGATACCACTGTTGGGTTTCGTAGTAATTTCAAAAAATTTCCTACGCACACGCAGGATCATGTGATGCATAGCAACGAGGGGAGAGTATTGTCTACGTACCCAATGCAGACCGACTACGGAAGCGATGACACGACGTAGAGGAAGTAGTCGTACGTCTTCTCGATCCAACCGATCAGGTACCGAAACTACGGCACCTCCGAGTTCGAGCACACGTTCAACTCGATGATGATCCCCGGACTCCGATCCAGCAAAGTGTCGGGGAAGAGTTTCGTCAGCACGACGGCGTGGTGACGATCTTGATGAACTACAGCAGCAGGGCTTCGCCTAAACTCCGCTACAGTATTATCGAGGAATATGGTGGCAGGGGGCACCGCACACGGTTAAGGAATAGATCACGTGGATCAACTTGTGTCAACTTGTGTGTTTAGAGGTGCCCCTGCCTCCGTATATAAAGGAGGAGAGGAGGGGTGGCTGGCCGGCCAAGGGGGGGAGGCGCAGGAGAGTCCTACTCCCTCTGGGAGTAGGATTCCCCCTCCAATCCTAGTCCAACTAGGATTCCTCGGAGGGGAAAAGAGGAGGAGGGGGCCGGCCACCTCTCCTAGTCCTAATAGGACTAGGGGAAGGGGGGGCGCGCAGCCCATCTAGGGCAGCCCCTTCTCTTTTCCACTAAGGCCCACTATGGCCCAAATAGCTCCCGGGGGGTTCCGGTAACCCTCCCGGTATTCCGGTAAAATCCCGATTTCACCCGGAACACTTCCGATATCCAAATATAGGCTTCCAATATATCAATCTTTACGTCTCGATCATTTCGAGACTCCTCGTCATGTCCGTGATCACATCCGGGACTCCGAACAACCTTCGGTACATCAAAATGCATAAACTCATAATATAACTGTCATCGTAACCTTAAGCGTGCGGACCCTA
>NW_021237595.1:0-598 GCF_002162155.2 Triticum dicoccoides | reverse complement strand
CACGGGCGCATCAATGTTTTTTAAACTTATTTGAACTCTGGACTTCTTTTGTGTTCAGTATGCAGCATTCAAAGCGACGTCATCAATTTCCAACATGTTCTGACATCATTTGTTGTTTTTCGGTCATTTACCTAGTTGTTTAGGGAGCTAAATGACCGTGAAATTGAAAATCATTACAAAATGAACTCTGAAAATGTTGAAACTTGGCATGGTATCATCATTTCACCCGCATAGCATGTGCGAAAGAGTAGAGAGGGTCACGGCAAAAAGTGGATGCACTTCGTGTACAAACTGGACAAACTCTTTCGGAGTATCAGGGTTTCGGACGAGAACTCATCTGTTACACGGGCACTTCAATGTTTTTTAGACTTATTTGAACTCTGGACTTCTTTTGTGTTCAGTATGATGCATTGAAAGCGACGTCATCAATTTCCAACATGTTCTGACATCATTTGTTGTTTTTCAGTCATTTACCTAATTATTTAGAGAGCTAAATGACCGTGAAATTGAAAATCACTGCAAAATGAACTCTGGAAATGTTGAAATTTGGCATGGTATCATCATTTCACCCGCATAGCATGTGCGAAAGAGTAGAGAG
>NW_021237594.1:0-680 GCF_002162155.2 Triticum dicoccoides | reverse complement strand
AGCCTTCTCGGTATTGAAAGATAAGTTGACACATGCTCCTTTACTCCAACTTCCTGATTTTAATAAGACTTTTGAGCTTGAATGTGATGCTAGTGGAATTGGATTAGGCGGTGTGTTATTACAAGATGGCAAACCTGTTGCATACTTTTCTGAAAAATTGAGTGGGCCTAGTCTGAATTATTCTACTTATGATAAAGAATTATATGCTCTTGTTCGGACTTTAGAAACATGGCAACATTATTTATGGCCCAAAGAATTTGTTATACATTCTGATCATGAATCTTTGAAACATATTAAAAGTCAAGCTAAACTGAATCGTAGACATGCTAAATGGGTTGAATTCATTGAGACTTTTCCTTATGTCATTAAACACAAGAAGGGAAAAGAAAATGTTATTGCTGATGCATTGTCTCGCCGCTATACTATGCTTTCACAACTTGACTTCAAAATATTTGGTTTGGAGACCATCAAAGATCAATTCCAGCTAGCATTCACAACATGATGCTGATTTTAAAGATGTAATGCAGAATTGTAAAGAAGGAAGAATGTGGAACAAGTTCGTCGTTAACGATGGATTTGTGTTTCGTGCTAATAAGCTATGCATTCCAGCTAGCTCCGTTCATCTTTTGTTGTTGCAGGAGGCGCATGGAGGAGGACTAATGGGACACTTTGGCGTGAAG
>NW_021237593.1:0-576 GCF_002162155.2 Triticum dicoccoides | reverse complement strand
GTCCGCCTCGACTCGCGTGACGCTAAGACAGGGTGGCAGTGGTGTCACGTGCTCGTCTCGGCGTCCGTCGTCGCTACCGCGACGGCGTCCGCCTCGACTCGCATTACGCTAAGACTGGGTGGGAGTGGTGTCACGTGCTCGTGTCGGTGTCCGTCGTCGCTACCGCGACGACGTCCGCCTTGACTCGCTTTACGTTAAGACAGGGTGGGAGTGGTGTCACGTGCTCGTCTCGGCGTCCATCGTCGCTACCGTGACGACGTCCGCCTCAACTCGCGTTACGTTAAGACAGGGTGGCAGTGATGTCACGTGCTCGTCTCGGCGTTCGTCGTCGCTACCGCGACTACGTCTGCCTCGACTCGCGTTACGCTAAGACAGGGTGGCAGTGGTGTCACGTGCTCGTCTCGGCATCCGTCGTCGCTACCGCGACGACGTCCGCCTCGACTCGCGTTATGCTAAGACAGGGTGGCAGTGGTGTCATGTGCTTGTCTCGGCGTCCGTCGTCGCTACCGCGACGACGTCCGCCTCGACTCGCGTTATGCTAAGACAGGGTGGCAGTGGTGTCCCGTGCTTGTCTCC
>NW_021237592.1:0-392 GCF_002162155.2 Triticum dicoccoides | reverse complement strand
CGACTCACTTACGCTAAGACAGGGTTGCAGTACTGTCACGTGCTCGTCTCGGCGTCTGTCGTCGCTACCGCAACAACGTCTGCCTCGACTCGCGTTACGCTAATACAGGGTGGCAATGGTGTCACGTGCTCGTCTCGGCGTCCATCGTCGCTACCGCGACGACGTCCGCCTCGACTCCCGTTATGCTAAGAAAGGGTGGCACTGTTGTCATGTGCTCGTCTCGGCATCCGTCGTCGCTACCGCGACAACGTCCGCCTCGACTCGCGTTACGCTAAGACAGGGTGACACTGGTGTCCTGTGCTCGTCTCGTCGTCCGTCGTCGCTACCGCGACGACGTCCGCCTCGACTCGCGTTACGCTAAGACAGGTTGGCAATGGTGTCACGTGCTTGTC
>NW_021237591.1:0-1588 GCF_002162155.2 Triticum dicoccoides | reverse complement strand
TGGGCAGATATATTGTGTATCTATATGTATGTGGATTGAGTGAGTGTGTGTCCCTGCTACTTATTCTACATGTGTGTCCTGTAACTAAGACTGAGCACATGTAATGGTGTGTACATGTGTGCCCTGTAACTAAGATTGGGCATATATAATGGTGTGTACATGTGTGCCCTGAAACTAAGATTGAGCAAATGTAATGGTGTGTTGTTTGTGCTCATGGATTGGGATGTCTTTACTGCCTGAGTGAGTGACGTACGAGATCTGAAGGTGTGGGAATTAAGACCCTCATCTCCAGGTTGGAGTAGTTCATCCAGGAGACAAGCCCTCTCCTCTATTGTGATCCCTGTTGACATCACATACTCTGACATTTCCACTCATCTATTCTACATCTCAATCAGATCCCCGTCGCCGCGTTCCTTCAATCACACCTCGAACCGGTCGAGAATGATCTCATTTCCCACCATCTCCATGCCATACGGATCGGATCCGGTTCCTTCTGGGCCGACTCCTTGCTCGAGATCCTTCCTGACCAACACATCCACCGAGCACCAGAATCCATATCTTTGATACCTGAAATCCTGCATCTCTGATCCCGCTTTAGGTCGAGAGGAGCCACCGGCGCCGGAGCGCCGCCAACCGCGTCGCGCGCCCTTACTCTCACTTTCTGGATGGACACCTCCCTCTCATGGTCAGCTCGCGAAGTCACGAGTAACCTGTTGGTTTTTCCCAAACGAGGTTTGTATTTGCTCACAAGTAACCTTGCTAAATTCCTGAACATTTAGAAAGTATTTAACGTACTCGGCCTATAAATTTGTAATTTTTTAAGTTAACTTCCTGCCTAGAAAGCTAAATTATAAGGAAAATGGTATAAATCTGAGATCATATTTTTTTAAGCATGGCAAATTGAATATTCTTCATGACAATTTATGTTTGCGTGAGCATGAAAATTTTAGTTCGCGGGCATGGCAAAATTGCCAGAATTTGCCACCTCGACAAAAGTAATTTCTCATGAAAAAACGTTTGATTTCTCAGCTGGATATTGGGGTCTAATTATAATATCAGACCGTGTAGGCAAAGACCCAGAACCGAAGCTTGTGCGCATCTGACCAACACCTAAAAAACACCTACGTAACCACCCATAAAAAAATCTCAAAGAAGAAAAAAAAACACATATGTACCCTTCCCTCATAAAAAAAATACAGCTACATACCTGGTCTGTCAGCACGTCAACTCTTGGACAGGCCAGAGATGGCAACATCACGGGGAGAGAGAGAAAAGAAACACGTGCGAGGTCACGCCACCTCATGCATCGCGAGCTCGCTCGCAGGTTCTCCCTCGCGACCGCGGCCACGAATAATAGGACGAGTCTAGGTAGCGGCCGGCCTAAAAAAGAAATTTTTTGAACCTAATTTAAAAAGGTAATAATTTGCCCCTTTAATTTATATAAAAAATATTTCAGGCTACAACCGCCCATAGGAAGCGCCGTCTTGCTTTGTCGACGTCCTTGAAGAATTGTTTCGGTGCTCGAAGGACCGTGATGGCGAAGGTGCGCATGGCCGAGAGGACGCACCGCACCAGCACTCTTCTGCCA
>NW_021237590.1:3993-5030 GCF_002162155.2 Triticum dicoccoides | reverse complement strand
GTGATCAACTCCTTGATCACATTGTGCACATTATGATGATGTCCTACCGAGTGGGCCCAGAGATACCTCTCCGTTTACACGGAGTGACAAATCCCAGTCTCGATTCGTGCCAAGCCAACAGACACTTTCGGAGATACCTGTAATGCACCTTTATAGCCACCCAGTTACGTTGTGACGTTTGGTACACCCAAAGCACTCCTACGGTATCCGGGAGTTGCACAATCTCATGGTCTAAGGAAATGATACTTGACATTAGAAAAGCTTTAGCATACGAACTACATGATCTTGTGCTAGGCTTAGGATTGGGTCTTTGTCCATCACATCATTCTCCTAATGATGTGATCCCGTTATCAATGACATCCAATGTCCATGGTCAGGAAACCGTAACCATCTATTGATCAAGGAGCTAGTCAACTAGAGGCTTACTAGGGACATGGTGTTGTCTATGTATCCACACATGTATCTGAGTTTCCTATCAATACAATTATAGCATGGATAATAAACGATTATCATGAACAAGGAAATATAATAATCAATTTATTATTGCCTCTAGGGCATATTTCCAACAGTTCCACGGGGTGGCGACGACGGTCGCCGGCGGGTACGGCAGCGACACGGGCGGAGGTTGCCAGGACCGGCGGGAGGTGGGCGACGGGCGGCGCCGGTCCCTGGCGGCACAGAGGGAGGCGGACGGCGGCAGGACGGCGACGGGGGCGCGCTCCGGCGGCAGGCGGCGGCGGCCGGCGTCGGCGGCCGGCGACGGGGCGTGAAGATGGGCCGCGGGGCCAGCGGCGGGCCTGGCGGGCCGCGCGGGCGCGGCTGACCCCTGGGACAGGTGGCGGCGTCTCACTGGTCCAGTGCAGCAGCACGGGACGTCCGTCAGGCAGCGGACATGTCCGGTGGCGGCGGGGAAGATTTAGGGTTTCGGGACCCGGGATTTATCCGCGAATTTCGGGGGAGGGGGCTATTATATAAATTCTGGGAGCTAGGAGAGTCCAAATGAGGAGCGGCTTTCGCCCACACGATCGTGTTCGAAC
>NW_021237590.1:0-1571 GCF_002162155.2 Triticum dicoccoides | reverse complement strand
GATGGTCCAAAGAGACTCGGACTCCGGGAAGAGAAAGGGTGGGAGGGCGGGAAAACAAAGGCAACTTGGAAGGGGAAACCGACGAATATCTTGAAGAGAAAACACCGATTGAAATCATTGAGGAAAGAAAGCAAAGACTTCGCATGAGTAGGATGGATACTCGATTACGGACTCCGGTTTTGAGATGAAAAGGGGTGGGCGGGTGGGAAAGAAAATAACTGAGGATTGAACTTGGCAAAGATGAAGAGGCTCGAGTCGACTTGACGAGAAATGCACCGGATCAAAAGAGCTGAGAACCCATGATCGGAAAACCAACTGCGTGATCCTAAAGAAAAAAATTGAAGGGGAAGAGGAGTAATTCAAAACACCTATGTCAAGATTCCTCACCAGAGCGACGAAGGGGCTGAGGAGTAAAAAAAATTCCTACTCTCCGATATAACTAGACTCCGAAAGCAGTTTTCTTCTAGACTCAACAACGACCAAACTACACGATCAATCAAGGGGGGCTCCTATGGTCGGTCGAGGCTCTGATACCAACTTGTCACGCCCAATATGCGATACTATCCTAAAGAGACTCGAAGGTCCCACCAAGGATAGAACCGTATATTGAAACGCTTTACAAGGTGGATATCATTACATCAACATTACATAATAGATGGGGATACATCCAAAAGGCATACAATGACACACGAATACAACATCATCTTACATAGAGCACCATCGGACTACGGATGAAACACAAACAGAAACACAAACGACATCCACCCTGCTAGCCCAGGCTGCCGCCCTGGAACCTATCCCCTGATCAAAGAAGAACTCCAAAAAGCAAACATCACTCTCGCGTCATGATCATCGCAAAACCTGTACCTGCAACTGTTGTTATAGTAATTTGTGAGCCACGAGGACTCTTCAATCCCATTACCATGGGTATCAAGACTAGCAAAGCTTAAAGGGAAAGGAAGGGGTAAAGTGGTGAGGCTGCAGCAGCGACTAAGCATATATGGTGGCTAACATACGCAAATAAGAGCGAGAAGAGAGCAAACAGAACGGTCGTGAAGCTAGCAATGATCAAGAAGTGATCCTGAACTCCTACTTACGTCAAACATAACCCAAAACCGTGTTCACTTCCCAGACTCCGCCGAAAAGAGACCATCACGGCTACACACGCGGTTGATGCGTTTTAATTCGGATCTGGTGTCAAGTTATCTACAACCGGACATTAACAAATTCCCATCTGCCCATAACTGCGGGCACGGCTTTCGAAAGTTTATACCCTGCAAGGGTGTCCCAACTTAGCCCATGACAAGCTCTCGCGATCAACGAAGGATATACCTTCTCCCAGGAAGACCCGATCAGACTCGGAATCCCGGTTTACAAGACTTTTCGACAATGGTAAAACAAGACCAGCAAGACCGCCTAGATGTGCCGACAAATCCCGATAGGAGCTGCACATATCTCGTTCTCAGGGCACACCGGATAAGCTAAGCGTATAGGTACCGACGTAATCCAAGTTGCCAAGGAATGGTCCCGCACGGTGCTCTAGTTTGGACCAACACTCGGAGGAGCACTGG
>NW_021237589.1:0-688 GCF_002162155.2 Triticum dicoccoides | reverse complement strand
CCATCAACACCACGCCGTCGTGCTGCTGCTGGTGCCATCTCCCTCAACCTCTCCTCCCTCCCTTGCTGGATCAAGAAGAGGAGACGTGGCTGTTCCGTACGTGTGTTGAACGCGGAGGTGCCGTCCGTTCGGCGCTGGTCATCGGTGATTTGGATCACGTCGAGTACGACTACATCATCACCGTTCTTTTGAACGCTTCCGCTCGCGATCTACAAAGGTATGTAGATGCATCTAATCACTCGTTGCTAGATGAACTCCTAGATGATCTTGGTGAAACGAGTAGGAAAATTTTTGTTTTCTGCAACGTTCCCCAACAGGGCGCGCGCCCCCCTAGCCCAAACCGAATTGGACTAGGGGGCCGGCCCCCCTTTCCTCCTTTTCCTCCTTCTCCTTCCTTCTCCTTCTCCTCCTTCCTTTCCTCCTCCTAGTAGGAGTAGGAAAGGGGAGTCCTACTCATACTAGGAGGAGGACACCTCCTCCTGGCGCGCCCATAGAGGGCCGGTCGGCCTCCCCCTTGCTCCTTTATATACAAGGCATGGGGGCACCTCTAGACACACAAGTTGATCAGTTGATCTCTCCCAGCCGTGTGCGGTGCCCCCCTCCACCATATTCCACCTCGGTCATATCG
Source organism: Triticum dicoccoides (assembly GCF_002162155.2). NCBI lineage: Eukaryota > Viridiplantae > Streptophyta > Magnoliopsida > Poales > Poaceae > Triticum > Triticum dicoccoides. Next base: position 60 of record NW_021237589.1, on the reverse strand, counting down.
TAGCGGTGCTTAGGCAAAGCCCTGCATCGGTAGCAACATCACCACTGTCACCACGCCGTC
>NW_021237588.1:0-1712 GCF_002162155.2 Triticum dicoccoides | reverse complement strand
GTCAAAAACAAATACCCGATGCCAAGGATAAACGATTTGTTTGATCAACTCGCTCAGGCCAAGGTATTCTCAAAAATTGACTTAAGGTCAGGATACCATCAATTGAAGGTACGAACGGAAGATATCCCCAAAACAGCCTTCACCTCCAGATATGGACTGTACAAGTTCACAGTGATGCCATTTGGATTAACTAACGCCCCAGCATATTTTGTTCACCTCATGAACAAAGTATTTATGAAGTTTATGGACAAGTTCGTCATGGTATTCATCGACGATATTCTGGTATACTCCAAGACACCAGAAGAGCACGCAGAACATCTTAGGATTGTGCTAGGAGAGCTCAGAAAACACCAATTGTATGCCAAGTTCAGCAAGTGTGAATTTTGGCTAAGACAAGTAGGCTTTCTAGGCCACGTACTGACCCAAGACGGTATCGCAGTGGACCCAGAGAAAGTCAAGGCCGTACTTGGCTGGAAGTCACCAGCCAGCGTAACAGACATACAGAGTTTCTTGGGAATGGCAGGATATTACCGCAGATTTATTGAAGGATTTTCCACCATAGCCAAGCCTATGACGCAGTTACTCAAGAAAGATAAGAAGTTTGAATGGACAGAAGCCTGCGAGAAGAGTTTCCAAGAACTAAAACGGAAGTTAACGACAGCACCGGTATTAATTGTCCCCGACATACACAAGAATTTTGAAGTATATTGTGACGCGTCCAGAAAGGGTCTCGGATGCGTGTTGATGCAGGAAGGCAAGGTTGTCGCCTACGCTTCAAGGCAACTTCGCAAGCATGAGGAAAATTATCCCACTCATGACTTAGAAATGGCAGCAGTTATTCATGCACTCAAGGAATGGAGGCATTTCTTACTTGGGAATCGATGTGAAAAATATACGGATCACAAAAGTCTCAAATATATTTTCACACAGCCAGAACTAAACTTACGGCAACGACGTTGGTTGGAGTTAGTAAAGGATTATGATGTTGGTATCCATTACCATCCAGGGAAAGCAAATGTAGTGGCCGATGCCCTTAGTCGGAACCCCAGCTCTGCCGAAAACAAGCTGCACAGCTTGAGGCCCGAATTCCAACAAGAATTTGCCAAGCTCAACTTGATAATGGTAGCAGAAGGCACCATATCAAACTTGAAAATACAACCCGACCTTGTGGGGAAAATTAAAGGAGCTCAGCCCGGTCACACCAGCATCGAAGGCATCAAAAGAAAGTTAAGTATGGGCAAGGCCTCGGAATTCGTCATAGACAATGAAGGAATATTATGGTACGGAGAAAGGCTCTGTGTGCCAAACATAGAAGACCTTAAACAGAAAATTTTAGCTGAAGCCCACACCGCCCCGTACTCGATCCACCCTGGAGGAACCAAAATGTATAAAGATATTCAGGAAAGATTTTGGTGGCACGGTATGAAGAGGGACATAGCCACCTTCATTGCATGTTGCGACTCATGTCAACGCATAAAAGCTGAGCATCAGAGACCAGCCGGACTACTGCAACCGAACAAAATACCTGAGTGGAAATGGGATGAAATAGGGATGGATTTCATTGTCGGACTACCTCTGTCACGACACGGGAATGATGCCATATGGGTCATCACTGACAGGTTAACCAAAGTGGCACACTTTATTCCAATAAAGACGACCCACACCACTCAGAGGCTTGCCAGGATTTATCTTTCCCGCATAGTTTGTCTGCA
>NW_021237587.1:0-1362 GCF_002162155.2 Triticum dicoccoides | reverse complement strand
GGGAAATTATTGTCAACATGGACAATAATAATATCATGAAAAATTCCGATGCTCCCACTAAAGAACCCACCATCTTACATACAAAAAAATTCCGTGTTGGTAGTCGTAATATTATTGGAAAAGGAGTTATTCAAGATTTCTTTACTTGTGCCGGTGCTTTACCTTCTATGGGTAGTTCTATCCTCCATAGAACTAGTAGTCTTGCGGACGCTATTGCCATGCTTGTAGTTGAACTTGAAAGACAATTCATGCACATGCATCCTTGCATACAAAGGATTTTCCTAGAATTTTCTAATATTGAGCATTCTTCTGTTAAGCGTTCCGCTACTATCTTTTTGGATCATGAGCTTAGATTCATAATAAAAGAGGCCAAAGAAATCTTTGCACATTATAGGGTGGATGCTTGCCGTCCTCCCATAGAGGCCATCCTCTTTGATCAAGAAGAAATAATGTGTTTTCAATCTCTAGACTATGTTGCTTTCAATGAAAATCTTAGAAAAAGGGTTCCTACCAATGTTTTAGTTGATAGAATTTCTGAACTTAATGATGATTTGGCTATTCGAAATAATGAACTAGGATATTCTCTTGAATATAGGCTCACAAAGTTCTGTCAAAAGAATGCTTATAATGATGAATTGGTTGTGCAATATGAAGGACCAAAGGAGGAACCTATACCTCCCAAGGTTGATCTTGGGGACTTTTGTCCCATTAAATTTAGCCCTTTTGATTACTTTTGCTTGCCTCAAAGAAAACTTGCTGCCAAACATAGAGAATATGAAATGAGTTTTAATAATCTATCTTACTATTATGGCAATACCTAGATCTATCCTTGCTTGTTATGCCTAGCTAGGGGCGTTAAACGATAGCGCTTGTTGGGAGGCAACCCAATTTTATTTTTATTCCTTGCTTTTTGCTCCTGTTTAGTAATAAATAATTTATATAGCCTCTGTTTTGGTTGTGTTTTTGTGTTTAATTATTGTTTGTGCCAAGTAGAACCGTTGGGAAGACTTGGGGAAAGTCTTGTTAAACTTGCTGTAAAAAACAGAAACACCAGCGCTCACGAGAACTGCTGTCATTTTTATTTGTAAAGTTATATTTAGTTAATTATTTTTGAAGATGATTAATAGATAAATTCCTCACGTCCAGCAATTTATTTTAGAATTTTTGGGGTTCCATATCTTGCGCTAGCTACAGATTACTACAGATTGTTCTGTTTTTGACAGATTCTGTTTTTCGTGTGTTGTTTGCTTATTTTGATGAATATATGGCTAGTAAAATAGTTTATAAACCATAGAGAAGTTGGAATACAGTAGGTTTAACACCAATATAAATAAATAATGAGTTAATTATAGTACCTTGAAG
>NW_021237586.1:0-393 GCF_002162155.2 Triticum dicoccoides | reverse complement strand
GTAACGATGGATGGCATAGGGCAAACTCCATCGCGCGGCGGAGGCCACTACTTCTTTGGGAGAAGAGGCAGGGCTTGCTGCCTAGATGTGCTCTAATTTGAGGTAACAATTGAATCTTGTCAGATACTAGTTAAATCTGAGCTATGGGTGTGAAGCATTGATGTGTCAGTACATTTGATTGTGACCTGTTCTAATTTTGTACCTGATTTTTTTAGAAAGGGTTGTATGTCAACTTAATGTGCTAGCAGAACTTATTGTGTTGTCTGTCTGTTTTCTTTCCACATCATTCAAGATATTTCCCTGTCATTGATAAAGACGATGAACCGTTATGTACGAGTTTGTTCGTTTCAACATAGCCCTACCCGTAGCGATCCACTGCTTCCATCCTGATTG
>NW_021237585.1:0-562 GCF_002162155.2 Triticum dicoccoides | reverse complement strand
CCTCCAGAGTTGACTGGTATGTCGATCTTTCTGGTGCTCTTGTCGCTATTTTTACTGTTGCTAGACTTTGAGCAGCGTCTACACCGTCGTTTTGGCTTTTGCCCGGGGGTTTTATCTTCCGGATTGTCGCCGTCGTCCTCCTTGGGCATATCCACCATGTATATATCGTGTGACAAGGTAGTAGTCCAGCGCCCCAGAGGTTCTGAATCTTCTCCTGCATCATCGTCCATACCATTGATGCCTTCGGAGTCGAAGTCAAGCACGTCGGTTAGATCATCGACCGTGGCAATGAAGTGGGTGGTGGGTGGGCAGCAGATTCCTTCATCGCCTGCTTCCCACTCGAGCCGGACATAGTTCGACCAAGAGCCTCCTGACAAAGAGAGAGACTTTTTTAGCATGTCGCCGAAGGGCAAGTGCTGGAAGATATCCGCAACGGTAAACTCCATTACCGGAGCCCGACGAGGCTCGGCGGTCTCGGGAGCGCGCGGACCTGAACCTACAACCGGACACGAGCCCGAGGGTCCGGAGTCACATGCTTCCTTAGAAGTGAGGCCTGTGTTCG
>NW_021237584.1:0-731 GCF_002162155.2 Triticum dicoccoides | reverse complement strand
TCTGAAGATAACATTGAGTCTTCATCAGTGTCAACGATCACATCATCGGTATCACGTCTATCGAGAGGGGACAAATACCGGCAACACAGAAGGGAACACAATCAATGCAATGCACAATATGATGCATGATCATGACATGGCAAAATGAATGTGTTTTGGGCTAATGCAACTAGCAACAGATTAAATGAAGTTGGTTTGAATACAAGATTCAAATTCAAACTCCATATGTGATTATTCAAATGCCATTTAATTGATTTGTGCTAAACAGCAGCTATAAGTTGTTCTAACATGCATGAAAATGGTACAGATGGATTCCTTGAATTTTTCTGATAATTTTTCATATATAAATTATTTAATTTGGAGTTACGGTTGAATTTCTATGATTTTTAGAAGTTTTAGGCATTTTCTGGAATTTCCTGAATATTAATAAATCCAGAAAATGAATTATGGCGTCAGCACCACGTCACAGTGACGTCAGCAGGGTCAACTGGGCTGGCTCGGGTCAAACCTGACCAGTGGGGCCCACTGGTCAGTGACTACGGCTAATCCTAATATAAATTAAACCTAACCTAGTTTAATTAGTCGGCCCGGGCCCGCATGTCAGTGAGTCAGTGGCTTAATTAAACTTAGTTATTAACTTAACCAAAGGTTAGCAGGGGACGGGCCCACACGTCAGTGACCCAGGGGGGTCAAATCCCTGGTCAACCCGGCTAATCCACCGGCGTCTAACC
>NW_021237583.1:0-583 GCF_002162155.2 Triticum dicoccoides | reverse complement strand
GAGCTGGTTCCTGCAGATGATGATGAAGATGCAGCAGCTGACCCTGGCGTGGTCTAGTCCACGAGAGGGCTGGGAGGCGGCGTGCGGCTCGTATGAGCCGCGGTCCCCGTACTCTGCTCGCCAGGGAAGAAGGTCGCCGTCATCGCCGTGGTGACTGGGTGCACGTACACCTCGACATGGAACGGCGCGGCGTCAGCGGCCGCCTCCTCCTCGTTCCAATCCCAACGTGCGCCTTAGTCGAAGATGACATCGCGCGACACGTGCACCCGATTCTTCACAGGGTCGTAGACGCGATACGCCGCCGACCCAGGCTCGTACCCTAGGAACATCATGGGGGTGCTCCGGTCGTCCAGCTTTGCCGGGTTCGGCTTGGTCACCTTCACGTGTGCAACACACTCAAAGACACGCAAATAGCTCACATCTGGCTTGTAGCCATGCCATACCTCGAATGGACTTTGTCCATCCACGCTTTTCGTCGGCGATCTGTTCAGAAGATAAACTGCAGTGGTCACGGCTTCTCCCCAGAACCTTGCTGGAACGCCCATGGCCTTCATCAAGCTGCGCGCGGTGGAGACAATCGTCT
>NW_021237582.1:0-1310 GCF_002162155.2 Triticum dicoccoides | reverse complement strand
CCACGCTCATCCCTGCTCCTGTAGCTGGAGATGAGGGGGGCAAGTGTGGTGTGGGCTGGGCCTGGTGGGGTGATTTTTCCCCCGGTGGGATAGGCCCAGGGGGGATACGGGGAGGGGTTTCTTTTCTCCCAACCTTTTCGTTTTGTTTTGCCTTTACTTTTTAGTTATTCTTTTCTTAATTGTTTTATTTTAGTTACCTTTTGAATTTAGTTTTATAAACTTACCACTAGTACCTAAATTTTCATTTATAAATATACTACTGCCTTAATAATTATGGCACCCAATTAAAATAGTTTAATATTTTATAAATTATAAAAGGCAATTAATTAATTGTTTTTGTTGCTGCTCTACTTATTTTAGAGCATCTAAATATTTTATAAAAGTGTGTTTTCTTCACCAATATTTATTATGGATTATGGGACACTCATAGAACATTTTAGTTTTAACGTTTGAAAACTTTTACCGTATGACTTGGTTTTTGATCTTGAATTCGAACCGTTTTCGAACTAACGTGAGATTAGCAACAGTAATCGAGGTGACGTGGCATCATTAGAAGAGGTTTACTGTAGCTTAAATACCCGGGCGTCACAATTCTCCTCCACTACAAGAAATCTCGTCCCGAGATTTAAGAGGTACAGTAAGGGGGAAAGATCTGGTTACGAAATTCTAAAGAATCTTATCGGTCTTGGTTGCTATTCTCAACGAGGTCGATCCATTACATTGACATCTTCATTTGTCTGCTTCATGTCACCATTATGAAGTCATCATCTTTTCTTCAGAATTTCACCGTACTTACAAAAGAATAAAGGGTGGGCATTCCAGGAGAACAAACCTCTGCAAGGTCGACTATCCGGTCGATAATATCGGGGGAAGGTGTCGGAAAGTAACTCTCGAATTGAACTTAAGAAGATATCAAGAGCAAGTAAGAAGGTACCATGAAAGGTTTCAAGTGGGCAGGCAATCGTTCGATGCCTGAAAGAGGGCCTGAAAAGGGGTTCAGAGCAACAAGAATAAGTATTGCGTCTGATACCAGAATAGGTCATTAGGAAGGTGGCTCGTGAATTACATATGAGGTCACGCGCGAGGAACAACCTTAAGAACAGGGGGTGTACAGGAGAGTCGGGTTTCGATCCTGTGGAACTGTGGGTTATGGGCCCACCATGTGGGTTAAAAGTAAAAAGGGCGGTGATATTTTGCACAGTCATGATAACAAGGCATATCAGAGGATAGCCTGTCAGTTATGTCGGCAACAATGTCGGTACCAAGGGCGAGGGACGAAGAGAACCATTTTCCTGCTCATTGGACGAGGC
>NW_021237581.1:0-2713 GCF_002162155.2 Triticum dicoccoides | reverse complement strand
GACATCTTCCAATGCTCGCCTTTCGGCGATATCTTAAATTCACTAAAGCATCTCTCGTTATCAGGAGAGTCCTGGCCGGATTATGGCCAGGATGGTTGGGATGCGGATGATGAAGAAATTCAGAGCCCACCCACCACCCACTTTGTAGCCACTGTCGATGATCTAACCAACATGCTAGACTACGACTCCAAAGACATCGACGCTATGGACGACGATGCCGGAGACGAACAGGAACCAGCGCCCACAGGGCACTGGAAGGCCACCTCGTCATACGACGTATACATGGTGGATACCCCAAAAGATGGGGACGGCGAAGAAACAACGGAGGCAGATCGCTTAAAGAAACAGCCCAAGCGCCGGCATCAGCGGCGCCGCTCTAAATCTCGCCACAGCAAAAACGGAGATTCCGGCACAGGAGATAATAATACTCCACAGAGTGCCGAAGACAATCCCCTCCAGCAAGACTCGGTGCAGGAGGATGCAGAAGCAAGCCCACATGAGGGGGCGGCAGACGAAGAGATGGAGGATCATAATTATATGCCTCCCTCCGAAGACGAAGCAAGCCTCAACGATGACGAATTCGTCGTACCCGAGGATCCCGTCGAACAAGAGCGCTTCAAGCGCAGGCTTATCGCCACAACAAACAGCCTAAAGAAAAAGCAGCAGTAGCTTCAAGCTGATCAGGACCTGCTGGCCGATCGATGGACCGAGGTCCTCGCGGCCGAAGAGTATAAACTCGAACGTCCCTCCAAAAGTTACCCAAAATGCAAGCTGCTCCCCCGATTAGAGGAGGAAGCATACATACATCCATCACCAGCACACGATATGGCTGACCGACCACCTCGTGGTCGTGACAGAGAGGCATCCAGGCTCCCAGCCAAGACCATACCCCAGCATCTCTCCAAAAGTACGAAGCCAAGAGGGAATGCGCCGGACTTGCGAGACATATTGGAGGACAAAGCAAGACAATCCAGATCCATCTATGGATCACGTGGGCACCCTACGACCCACGACGAATACCGTCGTGCCGGATACAATAACCCCGGCCGGGCCGAACACAGCAGACAGCGCTCTCTCGAGCTGCGTCGTGATATTGCTCAATACAGGGGCGCCGCACACCCATTATGCTTCACCGACGAAGTAATGGATCATCAGATCCCCAAAGGGTTTAAACCCGTAAACATCGAATCTTACGATGGCACAACAGACCCCGCGGTGTGGATCGAAGACTATCTTCTCCACATCCATATGGCCCGCGCGACGATCTCCACGCCATCAAGTACCTCCCACTCAAGCTTAAAGGACCAGCTCGGCATTGGCTTAACAGCTTGCCCGCAGAGTCAATTGGGTGTTGGAAGGACCTGGAGGCCGCATTCCTTGATAACTTCCAAGGCACATATGTGCAACCACCAGACGCAGATGACCTAAGCCACATCATTCAGCAGCCAGACGAATCGGCCAGACAATTCTGGACACGGTTCTTGATGAAGAAAAATCAAATCATCGATTGTCCGGACGCAGAGGCCCTTGCAGCCTTCAAACTTAAAATCCGGGACGAATGGCTAGCCCGACACCTGGGGCAGGAAAAGCCGAAATCCATGGCAGCCCTCACATCGCTAATGACCCGCTTTTGTGCGGGAGAGGACAGCTGGCTAGCCCGCAGCAACAATTTCCGTAAGAATGCTGGCAGTCCGGATACTAAGGACAACAACGGCAGGTCACGTCGAAACAAAAACAAGCGCCGAATTAACGGTGATGATAAGGAGGATACGGCGGTCAATGCCGGATTCCGAGGCTCTAAACCCGGTCAACGGAAGAAGCCATTTAAAAGAACAATTCCGGGTCCGTCCAACTTGGACCGAATACTCGACCGTTCATGCCAGATACATGGCACCCCTGAAAAGCCAGCTACCCACACCAATAGAGATTGCTGGGTGTTCAAGCAGGCCGGCAAGTTAATTGCCGAAAACAATGACAAGGGGCTAAATAGCGACGACAAGGAAGAGACCCGGCCGCCGAACAACAGAGGACAGAAGGGTTTTCCCCCACAAGTACGGACGGTGAATATGATATACGCGACCCATATACCCAAGAGGGAGAGGAAACGCGCACTAAGGGACGTCTATGCGATGGAGCCAGTTGCCCCAAAGTTCAACCCATGGTCCTCTTGTCCGATCACTTTCGATCGAAGAGACCATCCGACCAGCATACGCCATGGCGGATTCGCCGCATTGGTCTTAGACCCAATCGTCGATGGGTTCCACCTCACGAGAGTCCTGATGGACGGCGGCAGTAGCCTGAACCTGCTTTATCAGGATACAGTGCGCAAAATGGGCATAGACCCATCAAGGATTAAACCTACAAAGACAACCTTTAAAGGTGTCATACCAGGAGTGGAAGCCAACTGTACAGGCTCAGTCACACTGGAAGTGGTCTTCGGATCCCCGGATAATTTCCGGAGCGAAGAGTTAATCTTCGACATAGTCCCGTTTCGCAGCGGCTATCACGCCCTGCTCGGACGAACCGCGTTTGCTAAATTCAACGCGGTGCCGCACTATGCATACCTAAAGCTGAAGATGCCAGGCCCTCGTGGAGTCATCACGGTCAATGGGAATACGGAACGCTCCCTCCGAACGGAGGAACATACAGCGGCTCTCGCGGCAGAAGTACAGAGCAGCCTTCTAAGGCAATTCTCGAGTCCGGCCGTTAAACG
>NW_021237580.1:0-6878 GCF_002162155.2 Triticum dicoccoides | reverse complement strand
TATCTTGCTGCGTTCGTGTCCATGTGTGAGGGTTTCTTGGGCTGTCGACCGCACTGGGGTTTGTTCAAACGTATCTTCACGTGTCGCTCTCAGACCGTGAAGAAGGCGAGCCCAGGTGATGAGAAGACCCGAGTCGTCCAAATGTGTGGGGGCCTGGGGATTCAGGTGAGGAATAATAGCACCTTCCCGCCCATGTCCTTTCCCGAGTCCGTCAGAGGCTGGCAGTCGACTTGGTTCTACTGTCAGGTCCAGTCGACGCCAGGGCAGTCGAGTGGACTCCCTCCGTTTACCATGGACCGAGTGAACAAGCCCTCCCCTCTGAAGCTGATTCCGGAGGAGAAAGCCGACGTGAAGATGTTGATGGAGCGCGTGGTGCAGTTGGTTCGGGAGGGGGTGACGGGCATGGATCTTCTGGAGGTCTTCCTCAGGCGTCGCATCCAACCCCTTCAATTCCGGAGCCACTACATGTGGTTGTACTGTGGGCCCGAAGACGAGACTAGGGTCCATCCAGAAGAAGTCGACGATGCCACTCTGGAAAGATGGATGGTAGCCGTTACCGGAAACAGGGACAACCCGCGCGGAGCCAGAAGGATTCCTCCACTCGACCACAACAGCGACCCAAACAAGGTACACTTGCTCTGCTTTCCATTGTGTCCTTGTCGTATTCATTTCTGCTAACCCTGCCGACCGGTCGACTGATCCTTGTTTGGGCATCTGCTAGGCCTTCACCGAGTTGTACTCGATGCCCAATGGGGCACAAGCTTCGACTGAGGAAGGCGAGGCGAGCGGGGGTGAGGCGAGTGGGGGCGAGAGCCAGGAAGAGGAGGAATGGGACTCGGATGATGCAGGGGATGATGACGACGATGATGATGATGAAGGTGATGAAGATGACATCGAGGACGAGGAAGAAGAGGAGGAGGAGGTCGTTCCATCGCGCTCAGAAAGGCGGTCGAAGCTTGTCCACGACCCTTCGACCGAACGTGGTAAGGGGGTTGCGACCGCCACTCAGTCGACCAAGCGCCCTCGGACCACCTCTCCGGCGCCGACTGAAAAGGCGCCGAAGCAGCCCAGGGCGGCCTCATCGAAGCCGACCAAGCTCCTGCCGAAGATGAAGGTGTCCATCCCCACCATATCAGGGTAATTGTGTCGCTCATATTTTCTTATTCTGTGCGAACTTTATCTCTGGTCGACGCTGAGGTTAGTCGACTGATCCTTTGGAGTTGCAGTGCTGCTACTTCTGAGACCTCGGCCCGGGCCGATGACCACGAGATGGAGGATGCGGCAACTTCGAACCCAGGTACTGTATTCTTAACACCGTTTTTAGTCGACTGACTCGCGACCTCTGATCCTGATTCTTCTTCGCAGCTCCGCCCCATACTGTTATCGATCTTCCTGACGACGACGAGGATGAAGAACCACTGGCACGCAGGAAGAGTCGGAAAACGCCTGCCAGTAAGGTGCCTCAGGATGCGACGGCGCCTGAGACTCTGACTGTGGAGGAAGAGAACACCACTCGACACACGGTGTCCTTCGTGAATCCACTGACGAGTGCTCAGCAGCCCTCCCTCTTCACGACTCACCACGTCCCAGAGGACCAAGCTGGTGCAGCGAAGGAGGCAATACGCCAGGCGGGACTCATGATGGAGCAGCTGAAGACCATCCGGGATGCGAGCCAGGCAGCTTATGACGCCAGCTCTGCCCTCCAAAGCAATGTCCAGGTCAGTCGACTGCTGTTTGTTCTGTTGGATATGCTACCAAAAACTTTTCTTTTCCGGAATTTATATTAGTCATCCACTGGGTGTGTCGAATAAACTCCGTGTTAGCGGGGGCACGCTGAGTGCACCCGCTGGGTGTAGTCCCCAAGGCTAAGGTCGACTGCTGGCAGTCGGCCTTAGGCTTTATGATGTCAATCTTTCTCTCAGTCGACTGGTCGACTGGATTTCACAAACCGGTGGGAGCACGCTAAGTGCACCCACTGGGTGTAGTCCCCAAGGCTAAGGTCGACTGCTGGCAGTCGGCCTTAGGCTTTATAATGTAAATCTTTCTGTCAGTCGACTGGTCGACTGGATTTCACAAACCGGTGGGGGCACGCTGAGTGCACCCACTGGGTGTAGTCCCCGAGACTGTGGTCGACTGCTTGCAGTTGATCACAGTCTTAGAGAATGCATCTCGCACGCTTCTTTTTTTTTTTTGAGGTCGACTGGTCGACTTTGTCTTCAACAGGATTAGTGGGGGCACGCTGAGTGCACCCACTGGGTGTAGTCCCCGAGACTACGGTCGAATGTTTGTATTCGGCTGTAGTCTTAGAAACGTGTGCTTTTCCCTTTTCACTCGGAAGTGAATTATTTTTGACATTTAGTCGATTGGTTCTTCGCAGAACTCTTGTGATCTTGTGGCTCGCTACTCAGAGCTGGAACAGAAGCATACTCAAGTCGAGCTGAGCTTGAAGCTGGTTCAAGAGAAGCTGACAAAGGCAAAGGAGGAGACCGAAGGTATGTTTGGTGAGACCCTGACGACTGCTTTTCCCCTTGCTTGTTTCAGCATCTGATCTTGTTGTGGCTTGCAGGTAAGGTAAGGGAGGCCCAGCAGAAGAAAGACCTTGAGCTAGCTGAGAAGATCAAGCTTGCTGACGAGAAGTTAGCTTCAGTCACCAAGCTCGAACAAGACAATACCAATCTGAAAACTGCTCTTGGGATTGCCAACAAGGAGGTCAGTCGACTGAGAACTGACAAAGCTGCCTTGACCGACCAAGTCAGCAAATTGGCTGAGAAGAAAACTGAACTGGAGGCCTTCCTGAGTGGCCTTGCCAAGAAGCTGTTTCTTATGCTTGAAGGTAAACCTCCATGTTTGGCAAATATTTCCAATTGTGGCTTTTTCCATTCGACTATCCCCTTGACTTAGTGATCACTCTTGCAGAATTTTGTCAAAACTTCGAAGAGGAAACCAGCCGACTGGAGCCAAACCTTGACCCCGTCAATTCTCCGGTGAACGACGAAGTTGCCATGGATGTTTTCCGACTGGAGTCTCGTGTTGCAGTTGTCGTGGACTATCTCGCAAGGCTGAAGGTCGCCACATCTCGCATCGACTCGACGCTCTGGCCTGAGGAGACACTTCAGAATGACCTTGAGTCGCTGATGGCCCGCTTGAACACGATCCCTGGTCGAGTGCAGGAGTGGAAGAAGTCCTCGGCTCGGTGTGGTGCAGATGTCGCTCTGTGTCTGGCCCGAGTCCACTGCAAAGATGCACGAGAGGAGAAGCTGGCGGCCCTTCGGGTGGCCAATACCAAGAAGCACGACTTCAGGTCCTTTATGGAGACTTTCCTTGCAGCTGCCACTCGGATTGCCGACGGAATTGACCTTGATGAATTTGTTGCACCTTCCAGCCCTCCACAGGAGGGGTAAAAAACTTCTTCTGGCTCGACTCTTTAAATTTGCCTCGGTATGCCGAGTGGAATTGTAACCGACAAACTTTAACAGGCTTGACGCCTGAGCGCTTTCGGTTCCTTTAGATATCGATTCGAACTTGAATTTGGCGCTTGAATATGATTACCTTCGGCTCAAAATGTCTTTTGCAGGTTCAAAGCAAGGTGCCTGTGCTTAGGCGAGCGTTTGGACTGCAGCTAAGCCTCCGAGTGAGAGGATCGCTCTTCACTCGGTAGGATTTTCACAACTTAGGCGAGTGCTTGGACTGCAGCTAAGCCCCCGAGTGGAAGGCTGGCTTACCACTCGGTAGGATTTTGATAAACTTAGGCGAGTCCTTGGACTGCAGCTAAGCCTCCGAGTGAGAGGATCGCTCTTCACTCGGTAGGATTTTCACAACTTAGGCGAGTGCTTGGACTGCAGCTAAGCCCCCGAGTGGAAGGCTGGCTTACCACTCGGTAGGATTTTGATAAACTTAGGCGAGTCCTTGGACTGCAGCTAAGCCTCCGAGTGAGAGGATCGCTCTTCACTCGGTAGGATTTTCACAACTTAGGCGAGTGCTTGGACTGCAGCTAAGCCCCCGAGTGGAAGGCTGGCTTACCACTTGGTAGGATTTTGATAAACTTAGGCGAGTCCTTGGACTGCAGCTAAGCCTCCGAGTGGAAGGCTGGCTTACCACTCGGTAGGATTTTGATAAACTTAGGCGAAACGGATTCGCAGCTAAGCCTCCGAGTGAGAGTCTGGCTCACCACTCGGTAGGATTTTTACAAACTTAGGCGAAACGGATTCGCGGCTAAGTCACCCACTGAGGGGGAGTTTTTATGTGGACAAAAATAAAAAGTGATGACACTATTATTTCCAAACCCATGAACTACAGAAGTACTTTATTGCAACTCATCCGAGTGATAAAACTTAAGTGTAAAATGGGCGGAGTAGCTCCGCGTTCCAAGCTCGGGGCTCGTCGATATTATGCTCGACGTTGTAAAGACGGTACGCCCCGTTGTGGAGAACCTTGGTGACGATGAAGGGACCTTCCCAAGAAGGAGCAAGCTTGTGTGGTTTGTGCTGATCCACTCGGAGAACCAAATCCCCTTCCTGGAAGGCTCGACCTCTCACATTTCGGGCGTGGAAACGGCGCAGATCTTATTGGTAGATGGTCGACCGGATCAGAGCCATCTCCCTTTCTTCCTCTAAAAGGTCGACTGCGTCCTGCCGCGCTTGTTTAGCTTCTGCTTCATTGTAGATTTCGACTCGAGGAGCATTGTGGAGAAGATCACTCGGCAAGACTGCTTCGGCTCCATAGACCAAGAAGAATGGAGTTCTTCCGGTCGACCGGTTGGGCGTGGTCCGCAGTCCCCAGAGTACAGATGGAAGTTCGTCGACCCAAGCTCCAGCCGCGTGTTTGAGATCACGCATCAGTCGCGGCTTCAGTCCCTTGAGAATCAGTCCATTAGCTCGCTCTGCTTGTCCATTCGACTGCGGATGGGCGACTGATGCGTAGTCGACCCATGTGCCCTGGGAGTTGCAGAAAGCTCTGAATTCCTCTGAGTCAAAGTTCGACCCATTATCCGTTATGATGCTGTGCGGGACTCCATATCTGAATATTAGTTCCCTGATGAAGCTAACAGCAGTACCGGTGTCAAGGCTCTTGATTGGTTTAGCCTCGATCCACTTGGTGAACTTGTCGACTGCCACCAGTACATGCGTGAAGCCACTTCGTCCTGTTCTCAAAGGGCCGACCATGTCCATCCCCCAAACTGCAAAAGGCCAGACGAGTGGGATGGTCTTCAAAGCCGACGCAGGTTTGTGCGACATATTCGAGTAGAACTGACATCCCTCGCACTTATCCACTATCTCCTTTGCCATCTCATTCGCCTTGGGCCAGTAAAACCCGGCTCGGTATGCTTTGGCCACGATGGTCCGGGAGGACGCATGATGACCACAGGTCCCCGAGTGAATATCATTGAGGATGAGTCGACCTTCTTCTGGTGTTATGCACTTCTGACCGACTCCAGTCGTGCTCTCTCTGTATAATTGTCCTTTGATGACGGTAAAGGCCTTAGATCGACGGACGATCTGTCGAGCCTCTTCCTCATCCTCCGGAAGCTCTTTCCTCAAGATATATGCGACATACGGAATCGTCCAGTTGGGAATGGCTACCAAAACCTCCATGATCAAGTCGACCACCGCTGGGACTTCAACTTCAGTCGGATCTGTGGCACTCTTGGGCTGCGGAGTTTCTTTGGTGAAAGGATCTTCTTTGACTGACGGAGTATGTATATGCTCCAAGAACACACCACTCGGAATGGCTTCTCTCTTGGAACCTATCTTTGCTAGATCATCAGCTGCTTGATTTTTCAGTCGGGGTATATGATGGAGCTCCAACCCCTCGAACTTTTTCTCCAGCTTCCTCACTGCACTGCAGTATCCAGTCATGGCTGGGCTTCTCACGTCCCACTCTTTCATCACCTGATTGACCACTAAATCCGAGTCGCCATAGACCATTAGGCGACGGACGCCGAGTGAAATGGCCATGCGCAACCCATATAGGAGGGCCTCATATTCTGCCTCATTGTTGGAGGAATCAAAGTGAATCTGGAGCACATATCTGAGCTTATCTCCTCTGGGGGAAACCAGGACAACCTCGGCACCGGAACCATTCAACATCTTAGAACCATCGAAAAACATGGTCCAATGCTCCGAGTGAACTTCAGTCGGCTGCTGCTGTTCGATCCACTCGGCGAGGAAATCTGCTATTGCCTGGGACTTAATGGCTTTCTTTGCCTCAAACTTGATATCAAGGGGAAGAAGTTCAATCGCCCATTTGGCCACTCGACCAGTTGCATCTCTGTTGTGCAAAATCTCTGATAGTGGAGCGTCGCTGACGACTGTGATTGAATGGTCAGAGAAATAATGAGCAACCTTCTTTGTGGTCATGTATATTCCATACACAAGCTTCTGATAATGAGGATATCTCTGCTTGGATGGAGTCAAGACTTCAAACAAATAATACACTGGGCGTTGAACTTTGAGAGCTTTTCCTTCTTCTTCCCGCTCGACCGTTAGCACAGTACTGACGACTTGTCCTGTGGCTGCGATGTAGAGCAACAGAGGCTCTTTGCTGATTGGAGCAGCAAGCACCGGCTGGGTGGAGAGCAGAGCTTTTAGCTCGGCAAACGCTGCATCAGCTTCTGGAGTCCACTCGAACTTGTCAGCCTTCTTCATCAGTCGGTAAAGAGGCAATGCCTTTTCACCGAGTCGTGAGATGAATCGACTTAATGCGGCCAAGCATCCAGTAAGCTTCTGGACATCGTGCACTCGCACAGGGCGTTTCATTCGGAGAATAGTGCCAATCTTTTCTGGGTTGGCGTCGATTCCCCGTTCGGAAACGAGAAAACCGAGTAACTTGCCACCAGGAACTCCAAATGTGCACTTTGATGGATTGAGCTTGATATCATA
>NW_021237579.1:0-2003 GCF_002162155.2 Triticum dicoccoides | reverse complement strand
GGTAGGGCTGTTCCCTCCTCCCCGTTTCGTCTTCGGTGGCGATCGACATGGACGCGGTGCTATGAAGTGTGTCTTGTGGTGGTGTGGTCTGCGGTCATGCGGGTAGCGCGGGCTAGGGACACGATAACTATGTGGCGGTGGCGCAGCATCTGCTGTTCATCGGGCGGAACCCTTAGGGCTGTTGCGGTGAGGCAGCATGTGAGGCCGTAGTGGCTTTGGGCATCATGGAAGGTCTTCCTCTCCTTGGTGGACGTGTTGTGGTCTTCCTAAAGTTGGGGCTCATTGGTTTACAGATCTGTTAGAGCGGTGTGGGATGTTCCGAAGGGCTTGGGCGCGCCAATGGTTGCGGTTGGGTATGGAGGGCGTCGACTGGTGGTCCAACTCCCTCGGTGGTGGCATTCCTGCCAGCCTCTAGCTGCATCTAGTGCCTAGCCATTAGCTGGCGACGAAGGGTAGTGGTTGAGGCCCGGCAGGGTCGAGGCATGGGGCATGGATCATGGTCGCGCCATAGAGGTTGCTCGCGGAGTGCAGTGTCCTAGCGCTGGTGCGGAGGTTCATAATGGGATGTCTGAGAGCGGGCTGGACCGAGACTCGATGGCTGATGTGAGGCCTGGGTTGGAGGAAGTTGCCTTCTACTCGTCCAACCGGTATTGGTGTGTTGTGAAGTGGACGTTTGGTGGTTGTCGGTGTCAAAATCGGTGGATCTCGGGTAGGGGGTTCCGAACTGTGCGTCTAAGGTCGATGGTAACAGGAGACGGGGGACGCGATCGATGTTTACCCAGGTTCGGGCCCTCTCTATGGAGGTAATATCCTACTTCCTGCTTGATTGATCTTGATGAATATGAGTATTACAAGAGTTGATCTACCACGAGATCGTAATGGCTAAAACCCTAGAAGTCTAGCCTATGGGATTATGATCGTCCCTTATGGACTAAACCCTACGGTTTATATAGACACCGGAGGGGACTAGGGTTGTACAAAGTTGGTTACAGAGAAAGGAATCTACATATCTGAATCGTCAAGCTTGTCTTCCACGCAAAGGAGAGTCCCATCCGGACACGGGAAGAAGTCTTCTGTCTTGTATCTTCATAGCCCAACAGTCCGGCCCATGTCAATAGTCCGGCCGTCCGAGGACCCCTTAATCCAGGACTCCCTCAGTGGTGCCTCAGGATATGGATGCCTTACCATACAGGCAGGTCTGATTTAATTCAACAACGATGTCTTACCATGCTGCTGCTGTGGTATCATTCAACATGCTCATCTTGCCCGTTGCAGTCGCACCCAACACTATAACCAGGAGAACTTGGAAAACTAGCACCTGAATATTTGAGAAATGTGATTAGCCATTTAGTTATTGCAACAGGCAATGCGACATGGAACAAGTAGATAGAATCTCAACACCAGCAAACTGTAGTACTAATCGATCGTGATCAGCTCTCACATTTCTTGTATGTGTGATTAGCTAATTAGATAACTTGAACAATGATTGATTGAAATGAGCAGATTATAGTGTAAGCATAAGTTTTTTGTATGGTCAACCCTCAATAATCATGGTCCAGCATCTGGAACAATTTCAAGTTGGTCCAATTACATTGAGTACAAAGTGAACACGAAGTAATTAAGCAAAGGAAAGAACATCAACCATGCTCAGCCGCTTCATTCATGGTGTTAATACATGACTTAAAAAGACCCCCCTATGATCTCACAAGAGGCGTCTCGGGCTATAGGAATTCAAGAGGAGAAGATTCAGGATTGTTTGTTTAACTAGGCTTGAACACTAAAGAAATAGCATCCAGTATATTGAAAAAAAATAGCAAGAGACATTTTCAGAGTCCATGAATAATGACGCTATATGAAGCTATAAGGGGAAAGGAGATTAATTAAGCACAGGAAGCTACGCACAGATAGCATGTGTAAATCAGATTCACAGGTTTGAGTCAACCCCATGATTTCATCCACTCCTCTCTTAAGAATAATAAAATCATCAATATTTCTTTTCTACC
>NW_021237578.1:0-406 GCF_002162155.2 Triticum dicoccoides | reverse complement strand
GGACTAGGCGGCGGGGTGGCTCACTTGCGGCGGCGGCGGCGACTAGAGCAGGCGGCGGCGGCAACTGTCGGCGTGGTGTGGCGGCGCGATGCAAGAGGAGGAGAGGGGAGGCGGCGGCGGCGGGATTTATAGGGGGAGGGCGAGGCAATGGCGTGGGCGAGGGGCAAGGAGGAGGCCGGGGTGACCACGGCGGCCATGGCGGTGCGGCGGCGTGCCTGAGCGGGACTCCCGCTCGGGAAGGAGAGGAGCGGCGCGCTGGGCTGGGCTTGGCCTGTTGGGCCGGCCCAGTTCGGTGGGAAGTTTCTTTTTTTTTCTTTTTTTTAATAAACATATTTTTTTCAGAGAACTAAAATAATAAAAACAAAAAAATAACTAAAATATTATATAGGTATATTATATATCAAAA
>NW_021237577.1:0-5979 GCF_002162155.2 Triticum dicoccoides | reverse complement strand
TTCGGTGTTCCAGATTAAGTTTTTTGATGTAATATTGCAATTGGAGATGATAAGTCATCCATCTCAGGAGCCATTTCCTGGTCTGACCTTCAAATGTGGAATCCTTTTCTCATCAATGGCAAGTACTTTGAAAACAACTATCAAAATTTTATTTAGTTTTACAAGTATGCAGAGAGCCGACAAGGCAGCAATGCTATTGTTCAAATGTGGTCAAGGCAGGCTTTCGGTGTTTCAGAATGAGCACACATTCATTGCAACCAAAAGAATTGGTAGTCATATCCGGTAGTATATGATTCTTGTTGTGATGGAGGATGTGTAGTCATATCCGGTGTTCATATCCGGTGTTCATTCGTTAGGTGGAAACTCTTTCGGTGTTGTGATGGAGGATGTGTAGTCATATCCGGTAGTATATGATTCTTGTTAGTTAAACCTAGATTGTTTATCTTTTTAGATATATATGAGATGCCTAGTTTTGTAGATAATTATGAGATGTTGAGTTTTGTAGCTATATGTGAGATGTTGAGTTTTTTTTAAATATATATTAGATGTTGAGTGTTTTCCGATATTTGAGATGAACTCATGTATGTTTATTGTTTGAAATTGTAAGGATGGTTTGGCTTCTGGACGATGTCTACGACGTGCAACACCGGTCCTACATGATGCGCGAGAAGGATAAGGTAATAATGAGTACTCTAAATCTTTTGCAAATTTGCCTTTAGTTGAAATTTACATGCCCTAAGATTTGTCATTATTTTTTTTGCAGAAGCTTGAACCTCTGAAGATTCGGTATCACGGGGTCTCTGGTCCTGCCATGCCTTACGACGAGCGGTACACACCGTACATCAAGCAGGCAGGACTACTCCCGTGGATTCTGTTGGTCAGCCGGTCCACGCCGAATCTGAACGCTCCACTGGTGTCTGCTCTTGTTGATCGATGGAGGCCGGAGACGCACAGTTTCCATGTTCGGACTGGGGAGATGACCGTGACGCTCGAGGATGTCGCGTTGATCGCCGGTCTTGCTATCGACGGGAGGCCTCTCTGTATGAGCACCGATTCTGATGGGTGGCACGAGCAGATGATTGCTCTAATCGGTATGGCTCCTACCGAGGCTGAGGCTGATGTAGAGGAGGGAGAAGAGAAGAAGAAGAGGGAAAGGAAAGCAGCTGGAGCTGTTTTCACGTGGATTCAAAATAACTTTGCGACGTGCCCTCCGGATGCCACTGATGATGTGATCCAGACACATGCTCGTGTGTATATGTGGTACGTTGTGTCGAGGACTTTGTTTCCTGACTCCACTGGCAAGAACGCTCCATGGATGTGGCTGAAGGCGTTGACCGTTTTTGATAGCAAATGGAGCTGGGGTTCAGCGACTCTTGCCTACTTGTACCGACAGGTAGTTGGTCTGTTTTGTGATCAACTCATTTCTTCATTAGCAATGCAAGCTTGCTGTCAAGTTAACATTGTTTTTTTTCTTTCATATGTAGCTAGAAGCCGAAGGCAACACCCGGTTATTGGCATCACTTGCTATTGCAACCAATAAAGTGCCCTTGTATTGTCCGGTCAAGAACGTGCCATCAATGGCGATGACGGGCCGACAACGCTCAAAAGCCCTCACGCATTGCTCAAAGGCCCAAAATGCACGGCCAAATACTCGGACGGTCCTCCCATTATGAATCAAAGTTTGGTGCCCATGAGGGTCAACCACGTGAACCATGCATGGGTTTGTGGCGGCCATAGCTAACAACAACCTAGGGAGTCGGTTGTATGCTTCCTCCCAATTGCCATACAACATCTTGAATGCGGCTTGCTTCGCCTTCCATGCCTTGTCGTACTTCACCTTGTAATGAAAGATGGCTTTCACAAGGTCAATGACACTCTTGATGCTCATTATTGGAAGTGTGGATATTTGGTTGGACAGCCTGTAAGCAATGAACTCGGACGTGAGTTGTCTGTGTTGTTGGTGCACAAGCTTGCCATCCGCATTCTTGTGCCGGCACATGTGAGTTGGTAGACAACTCACTATGCGCCAAGTGGGACCTCCTTTCCATGGCCTTGCATGCACAATCCATGGACATGTTGGCACTTCACATTTGACCGTGTAACGCACATTAACATCCGAGTTGGCCACTTTATGTGGACGATAATGTGTAACCGAGTAGTTGTCGAGCCACATCTTCAATTCCAAGAAGGATTGAAACTCACAACCGGGATATATCCCGTTCTTGCCGTCTTCCAAATCACGGTGAGAACTTGGCCTAGCTCCAAGAGATATGCATTTGCCACCATCCACAACGGCTTCATCCGTGAGACTAAGATCCTTGAACAATGGTGTCTTGTGATCCCGCCCGAATACCTTCTTGAATGCTTCGGCCTCCTTCGGCGTGAACCCCTCCTCATCAACTTCTTCAAAAAACAAATTGTCAAGGAAGTGTTCAGAAAGTCGTGACTCAAGGAACTGTCGAAGTGTCCAGTAATTTTAGTTAGTACCATGATTTAGAAAGAAAAGTGCAAACAGCCAATTCAAACAATTTAATATGATTATGGAAGCAAAACTAATAGATACCACAAATATGATTATACCATGCTGTGCATGTGTGGAAGATACTGTAGGATTAATACCTCAATGGATTGGCAAGCACACGCTGTCCAATGGTCACAAAACTCGTCTCCTGATTCGACATGAACCAGGCAAGTGAAGAAACACTGCACAAGTCCAGAGGAAAAACCACAGATTAGCAAAATGAAACAGTGCACTAGTTACATGTTAAAATAATCCAAAGTGGTGACACAGGTATATAATTTAATTAATTGCAATTTTAATTAAACGAAACTGCCAGATTACCTGCCAGTAAATATATGCTCCCTTACTCCAAGTATCGACGGATATCTCACACCATCATGTTTCTCCAGAAACTCTTCCAACAAATTTCTCATTTTCAGAGCCTCCTCCATGTAATGTTCCTGTTATTGATAGCATTGAAGAAAAGAAGGAAAAGGAGAAGTGAAATAATTCCTTCAAGCAGCAAGAGCAACAAGCTGTACCTGGTTCATATCTATAGTTTGGAGACATTCGCCACGAGTAAAAATTATTGCATGGTTCTGATTTTCTGGCTTTCCCTCACCTAGAATAGCATTGCCTGGAAGCTTGATCTTGTAGATGACCTATGCACAAAAGATAGATGGCAAATAAGTGTCTCATTTTGCACCACTGAGAGTTGAGACCACACAAAGGTATCTCAAGGAAGAAAGCCTGATGTAAATAGGACCATTGTGATGCTTGGTAGCAATAAAATGGACTTCTTCACAGATTAAACTCGTAAACATAAACTTTAGTGGGCAATATGGGAAATGAACAATAGCTTATGTGGATGGCTTTAAGCCAGTCTCACAAATAAGTTTCACCCTGTCAAAACAAGGATTATCTTTTTCACATGCCAATTTGGCCTAGATAACAGAAAGCCTCCTCAAATTTATTCCCCGTCTTCCACATCAAGTGGCATAGTTAAGAATAAACAAAGAGAAACACAATCAACATAACTTGCAGCAAATTTAACCAAGGTATACTGAATTAACAGAGAATTTTACCGTACCTGGTCAAGACTCTGTCCAGGATCATCTGATTTTGTAACAGCAGCCTTCACCAAAACTGAGTAGTAAACTTTATCAGTCTTCTTGTTTCTATCTTGGCTAGGTGCTTCAACTTCATCAATATAGGCAACACGAAAAGATGGATATCTGCCCATCAAATATATTTCTATTATTTCAGTACCATCATATATCGTATATACAAGTATGTGTCTAAAATACAAATAATGACACTTATGAATAATGTGCCCTCA
The DNA here is from genome assembly GCF_002162155.2 of Triticum dicoccoides. Taxonomy (NCBI): domain Eukaryota; kingdom Viridiplantae; phylum Streptophyta; class Magnoliopsida; order Poales; family Poaceae; genus Triticum; species Triticum dicoccoides. Next base: position 2,140 of record NW_021237577.1, on the reverse strand, counting down.
TAAATGCAACTTTCTAGCATTCAAGCACTGGTTTTGAATGATAATGAAATTTGATAGACCTGGACACCGAACACCATGGACTAATTACCGACTAGGATAGACATAAAATAAACAAAATTACAATTTTCATTATTGGCTACTGATTATTAAGAATATCGACAAACTGCCAGTCGTCTAGCACAACTAACATTTCCCACACATAGAAATGCAAAGGCACTGCTAACTGAATGCATGCATGTTTGCATTAGCATATACTCCCTCCGTTCCTAAATATTTGTCTTTTTAGAGATTTCAAATGGACTACCACATACGGATGTATATAGACATATTTTGGAGTGTAGATTCACTCATTTTGCTCCGTATGTAGTCACTTGTTGAAATCTCTAGAAAGACAAATATTTAGGAATGGAGGGAGTAGATGACAAAGAAATGGACCAGATTAAAGATTCATAATCCACACAAAGCAACATATATCCAGGACTTCCGAGTCTCAAACTGAAACTTAAGTTGTCATTAGTCTCAAAATATCATGTGCACAAGGATCACCAGAACGTTTCTGGATTCCATACTGTTGGCATGAGACAACATATGTAAATTTCATGTCAGCTATCGCTTTGCATTCTGTCATTAATTCAGATTCCTTCATGTCAGCTATCTCTCGGTAGCCTTTCATAAGATCTAACAAAGAGAGCAAGAGAAGTGAGAAGTCATTATAATTGCCAAGGCCCCGTTCAGAAGAACATCATAGGCTAGCTAATGGAAATACCATCATCTTTGGCATTATCCTCGGCTCGGTCTCCATAGACAAGTGGTCCCCCGCTGAAGACCAGGCGTGTTGTGCATGTGCTCTGCGACGATGCGGTAGGGTAGTGATGATTGTGTTGCATCCGGGTGCACTATTTCCCTTCCTTGACCCATCCATTTGGGGGGTTTTATGTTAACAAAAACTATAGTAGTTGCTATTTGGCTTTCAGACTGCTCTCTAGGAGCTGATGTGATGTGGATTATTGGTTTCTGTGATAATGGAGCCGGGGAGAGCCTCCCTTTTCTCTAATATGATGTGATATGAATTATTTCAATGCATCCTAGAACTCGCTTTGTTTTGAATTGTCAATGTGGTTGATGTATTCATCGTACAACTTTGTTAATATGCAAGAAACACTATTGTTTCTAGTGTATGTTAGAACATTATTTCTGTCTTTGAATGTGAGGGTATGTTGTTCGGGCACAGTGGTCGATACATTGTTTAGATCGAGACAATGCACGTGTGAGCATTTAAAAATAAATTAATTGAACACAACTGGCTTAGCAATGTATGGGCATATATGATCTAGAGGTGTGGAATGGGAGCACATTTGTTTTCTCATTTTTGACACTCCGAGTAAAAGAAACAACATAGTTTGATTTCATTTCACACTTAAATAGGATCATGAAAGGTTAAGGATAACCTTCTCGTAGTCCAATTAATAAATACCTACATGAGGGGAATAGAGAGATGGAGTCTGAACTTTGAAGTGTATGTGTGGATAGGGTAATTGTGAGCTGGATGCGCCATTGGAAGAGGGAGCAAGCGCATATGTGAGGTGGAGATAGTGGGTGAAAGAAGAGGAGTGATTTAATGATAAAAGAGTAGTCGACAATGACAATAATGTGCATGAGGATCTTAAATACTTCCTCCGTACCTAAATATAGGTCATTTTGGGGTGAAGGTTTGTCGTGGATCATCGACCTTCAAGGCTTGGGCAATCTGAAACCCATGCGACGGTTCGAAGACTTCTTTTATGTGGGGAGCAAATGTTAGAGTTGTGTCGAATATAGTATACAAGGTAGGTTACAGTTGGACTATGAGTTGTATTGTGTTTACATAGGATGTGGGGTCGTGTCCTAGTAGGACACTTGTATCCTAGGCCTCTCATATATAGCGGGGTAGACACATGATGTAACCTATGCTAACATAATAGAATCGGAACGCAGGGAAAGCCGGTGGCATGTGCCGGTGTCCAGGGCGACCGGATTGTAGCGGTATCATGAGGAGGAGCGCCCATAGTCAGGCCCCGGGATGTAGCCATATCGGTGAAGCTCGTTAACAAATCTCGGTGTCGTGCTCGTGTGATGATTGCTTGGTCCTTGGATGCTCAAC
>NW_021237576.1:0-1253 GCF_002162155.2 Triticum dicoccoides | reverse complement strand
CAGTTTCGAGTTGGTGTTCCCGCCATCCTTCTTCAATATTATGACGCACCTCCTGGTTCACCTAGTCGAAGAGATTTTCGTTCTCGGTCCTGTATTTCTACACAATATGTTCCCCTTCGAGAGGTTCATGGGAGTATTAAAGAAATATGTTCGTAACCGTGCTAGGCCAGAAGGAAGCATCGCCAAGGGCTATGGAAATGAGGAGGTAATTGAGTTTTGTGTTGACTTTGTTCCTGACCTTAAGCCGATTGGTCTTCCTCGATCGCGGCACGAGGGGAGACTAAGTGGAAAAGGCACGATCAGAAGGAAATCAACGATATGTATGGACGGCCATTCTCTGACTGAAGCACACCACACTGTACTGACCAATTCCAGCTTGGTGGCTCCGTACTTTGAGAAACACAAGAATATTTTACGCTCGGACAACCCGGGGAAGCCGGAATCCTGGATTAGGAAGGCCCACATGGAGACTTTCGGCAGTTGGTTGAGAAAACATTTAATGAATGACAATGATGTTGTAGATCAGCTGTACATGTTGGCCAAGACACCATCTTCGACTATAACGACTTTCCAAGGGTACGAGATAAATGGGAATACATTTTACACGATCGCCCAAGATAAAAAGAGCACCAACCAAAACAGTGGTGTCCGCTTTGATGCAGCAACCGAGAATGGGCAAAAGGTCACATATTATGGTTACATAGAGGAGATATGGGAACTTGACTATGGACCCTCCTTTAAGGTCCCTTTGTTCCGGTGCAAATGGTTCAAGCTAACAGGAGGTTGGGTAAAGGTGGACCAGCAATACGGAATGACAATGGTGGATTTCAACAATCTTGGTTACCTTGACGAACCATTCGTCCTAGCGAAAGATGTCGCTCAGGTTTTCTATGTGAAGGACATGAGTAGCAAACCGAGGAAACGGAAAGATAAGAAAACGATCAGTACATCATGCGATGATCCAAAGCGCCACATTGTTCTTTCAGGGAAAAGAAACATCGTGGGAGTGGAGGACAAGACAGACATGTCAGAAGATTATAATATGTTTGGTGAAATTCCGCCCTTCAAAGTGAACATTGACCCAAGCATTAAGTTAAATGATGAGGATGCTCCATGGATACGGCACAATCGTAAGCAAGCAGGGACACAAGGGAAGAATTGATGTGTAATAATTTATTGTACCAAACTTTGTATTTGGTCGATGAACTGAATGATGTATCAAACCTTTTGTCAAACCTTCAAGGGGTTTTAAA
>NW_021237575.1:0-1218 GCF_002162155.2 Triticum dicoccoides | reverse complement strand
AAGCAGGAAAATATTACTGCTTAGATCATCTAAACCTCAAGAAAGGTTAAACCAAACAATGGAAAGGATAATATGATTATCAAATTAATCAGAACAATGGAAAGGAAAATGTGTTTAAACACATATATCAGGGGTATATCCTCCCCAAAGTCAAGCAGAGGATGATATCCAAGACAGGATATAAAGTAGAAAACCTTTTAGGTAAGGGGGGAGGAATCTCATGAAATTACCCATACAACGGTGTTAGGATAAATGATAAATAAAATTTAGCATCGTGCTTCAAATGTTCCTGTTGAAAATCGGAGTACCATTGACATGCTTCGAGATAGCATTGACATGGTCTTCATGTAAAGGTCATACTTCGGATACACAAAGGATTCATCAGGAATAACTTATAGAATAAGTCTTACAATTTCCTCATGGATGAATGGATAACCTTGCTGAAAAGGAATCTATAATGATAGGTCCTCCAGCCGGAGGGGGGGGACTAGGCATGACATCCCGTTACCAGGTCATCAAAGGGCCAACAACATAACTCTTGGAAAGTTGTCCCAACCATCATATCTGACCGAGATTCAGATCCGATTGGTGTAATGATACCTCAGACTCAGGATGTCCAAGAATAAAAGGTGCAACACAAATAGACGAAATGACATTTCAGGATTCTCAGGAGATGAACTATGGGAGTGGGTTCCTGAAACAATAGTTCATCATTAAACCAAGGAGAGGACAAGGAGGTGTCTGGTGAACTCAACGGCAATTCATCGAGATTCCCAAAAGATGGATTTCCACCATTAAGTGAACAAGGAGATAACATTTGTCAGATCAAATGATATAAGGAAGTATGCTCGAGGAAAACATACACAATTAAACATTGGTTGAAGGGTGCGCCCGAAGTACGGGTTGGGTTGCACGACCAATGTTAGAATGGTGATTCAATTAGCGAAGGACTTAGAATGAACTATCGCCCATTCACTTCAAAGCAATAGGGTTGCTAGAAGTTTTGAATTCACACGTCATAGCTCCATTGTCGGTATTCCGATTGAAAACAATACGGGGACCAAGGAATGAACGAAGATGGCAAGAAGTATTAAGATATCAAGAATTATTAAGAGGTGGTGAAATTCTCACCACATTCTTGACAAAAAGTGATGGTAATACTTCCGAGGTAAGGAACATCAACTGCTGGGTAGCAGTGATCTCAAGGTTTACACAAAA
>NW_021237574.1:0-8104 GCF_002162155.2 Triticum dicoccoides | reverse complement strand
TTAGCTAATTGGGCTGAGAAATGCCCTCTTGGCCTAATGGCTACGTTTTAGTCCCCACCGTTGATTCAATTAAGGGGGGAGGGATCCCACAAGTGCAGAAAAACCTAGCTATGGCGTGGAAAAACGGCCTTGCTGGCGTGGACACCCGGCGCCACCAATATGTCACCATTATTAAGAAATGGTGGCGGCATTGGAGTCCACCTCAGCAGTATTTTAGATACCGATGGCGTTAGATATAGTTGCACGACAGCAGTATAATATGTGCCTACAGCGTTTCGAATTTTCCCTATGCCATAAATAACCTTGGAGGCGTTGCATTTCCTCCGCATGCCATTATTTATTTTGAAAGTATCGGAAAAAACGCTACCACGACAGCGGAAAAATGGTGTCGTGGCCCGTGACAGCGTTTTTTCTGATCAAATATATTGTAGAGCGACGTTGGCATGCCAGAATAAGGAAACATATAACATTAGTTAAAACACATCCACGATAATTATGTATAGCACTTAATTAAGATGGATAGGGAAAGTTTTGAAGTACGATAAGACAGAACTACATGTAGTTGATCAAGTAGTGTACAGAACCACAACAACATATAGCTAGATGTCACTATCCTATTACATTAATTAATATGTAATATGATCAGAATAAGGATCATTAACGTATTTCTCTGACTGATCCGCAAGAGAACAGATGTACTGAAGTTGTGGCTAGCCGTTTTTCCACTAGTATGTACTGAAGCACAAGTGTAAATTGAAATGTCTGATGGAGGTCCATATATACAACAGATATGATGGCCAGAAACATCCAATCAGTAAAACGGATGGCCAGAAACGTAGAGGACGTGAGAGGTTTGGGATTAGGTGCAGTTTTACTGTCCTAAATAAGTTTAGCATTTCATATTTCGTTCTAAACATGGATATAGGTGCAACTATTACACAAAAGCTACACTTTAGAAACAGAGGGAATATTATTTTACTTTATCTTTTTGTTCCGAGTGATCTCACTTTAAATTCACGGGAACTCATTGCAATATGCCCTACTGAATTACATTCTACTTGACTACTCGGTACATGTGATGTGTGTAATTGCAGTTCCTTGGACGCAACTTTTTCCAATGTAATTCTGTTTTTCAATGATTTTGAGCTACGGGACCACTGGCTAGTCAGCTTAACTGCACTTAGCATCACAATTTAGCTTCGCTCATCTATACCAATTTTATCGCAGACAAGGTTATTGTGTCCTATGGATCATCAATGTTCCAAAGATGAAGCATTTTTTGGAGCATGGTATAAACAATATGGGTCTAAAAGACATTGCTTAAGAGTATAGTTTTGTTACATTTTTAATATAAATCATGTTTGTTTGTTTAAGTTACTAGTACGCAATATCTTGACCTGAGCAATTAAGAATAAGAAAAATTTGGACTGTACATATATCCTTCTTAATGCAAACCGATCTTTCCTTTATCCAGAAAAAGAGAGCAAAAGTAACGGCACTACCAAACCCCAACTTCACACTTCACATCCACGGTTTGTGCAAAAGCAAAATAAGATGGCAAACCATCATTTGAGTCCAAAAATCAGGCATGATCCAAGTCTCGCACCATAATTGTTGTGTGGTGAACTAAAAATTTAGTCCACTAGTGTTGATGATGATGTTGTATGATCCCATGGTTTACCCGACCAAATTAAACACCGACTTGTTCATTTTTTGGCAGACAAGCCCACCATATACCTCAGAGGAGCTGATCCGATTTGACCCACCTGAGCTCAGCTTCCCCTACAAGCCAAACAAAACGATGGTGTCCTCTGTTAATATGGTCAACAATACAGATTACTCCGTCGGTTTTAACAATCATATCGACAAAGGAACTTTGGTGTCCTACTACACAAAACCGCAGAGAGGAATTATGCCACCAAGATCCACTCAAAGGCTTGTAGTAAGAAGGGAACTAAGGAAAAAGGAACAAGCAGAAGACATCCAGGGGGAAGGCAAGTTCTTTATGGGGAACATGATTGTGGTAGAAGGCATCGAAGCCAGTGACCTCACTCGCTTGGTGCCTGATAAAGAAAATACAATGTTGCCCATTGTCTTTCAGAAGGTAAGTATCTGAATTATATAGTACAACGGAAATTTCTGTATTATATATTTCGGACCAGAGTATTGTGCAAACACTATATTTCGGGCTCCTCGAACAAATGTGTCTCTTCTTTTTTTGCAGACAAGCTTACTAAGCACCTCAGACGAGTTGATCCAGTTTGATCCTCCCCAACTCCGCTTCCCCTTCTTGCCCAACAAGAGAGTGTGTATGGTGTGCTCAATTAAAATAGTCAATGTGACAGATCACTATGTTGGTTTCAACAATTGGTACAGGAAGAGCAATTCAGCGAGGTACAATGCAACTCCGGTCCGAGGAATCCTGCCACCACGGTCCACACAAGAACTCAAGGTAATAAGGGTACCAAAAGAAAATGAATCACAGGACATGCCGTGCAAAGATGTCTTTGGTGTATGGAATGGCGTTGTGATGGAAGGCATCGAAGCTACAGATCTATATAATTACATGAATGTTGAAGATAGTAAGCAGTTGCCCATAGTTTATACAAAGGTGAGTTTCCTAAACTATCTAATTTAGAAGGTTTTACCTCCTAAAACACTTCGAACATATCTGAATATGTATCCAGAGTTTGGTCCTGTTCTTGATCACGATGGTTCTGGCAATGGAACTGCTCATCAATTAATAACCGTAAACCGGCAAGGTTACAGTTTCGTGAGTATAAGTTTAGCATTTGACTGTTTGATTCTAAACATGAATGCATGTGCATAAATTACACTAAATTATTTTACTTAATCGTTTGTTCCAAGTGAGCTCACTTTAAACTCACGGAACTCATTGCAATATATCCTGCAGAATGACATTCTGTGTGGTTTGTTTAATTGCAGTTCCTTGGACGCAACTTTTTCCGAAAGTTATACTGTATTTTCAATGATTTTGACCTACGGGACAACTAGCTAGTCAGCTTAGCTGCACATAGCATCACAATGTAGCTTCCTGATCTATACCAATTATATTGCGGACAAGGTCAGTGTGTCCTATGGATCATCATTGTCCCAAAGATGAAATATTTTCTGAAACATGGTATAAATAATACAGGTTGAAAAGTGATTTCTTAAAAGTATAGAATCGTGATAGTTGTAATATAAATGGTGGTTTGTTTGTTTAAGTATTTAGTCCGTAATATCTTGATCTGAGCAATTAATAATAAGAAAAACTTGCACTGTACGTATGTCCTGCTTAATGCAAATCGATCATTCCTTTTTTGAGAAAAAAAGAGAGAGCAAGGGTAACGACAAACCAAACCCCAAATTCACATTTCACATCCTCTATTCGTGCGAAAGGAAAAAAAGATGGCAGACCATCATTTGAGTCAAAAGGAAAACATTTCACAACCCCGCCTTCTGTCATGATGGTTGTGTGATGAACTAACAATATACTCACTTGTGTTGATGATGATGTTGTATGATCCCATTGTTCACCTGACCAAATTAAAGCACCGATGTGTTCATTTGTTTTGGCAGACAAGCCCACCATCTACCTCAGAGGAGCTAATCCGATTTGACCCACCTGAGCTCAGCTTCCCCTTTCAGCCAAACAAGACAATGGTTGCATCCGTTAATATGGTCAACAATACAGATTACTCAATAGGTTTTAATAATCATATCGACAAAGGGACTTTGGCGTCGTACTACACAAAACCGCAGAGAGGAATTATGCCACCAAGATCCATTCAAAGACTTGTAGTAAGAAGGGTACTAAAGAAAAAGGAACAAGCAGAAGACATCCAGGGGGAAGACAAGTTCTTTATGGGGAACGTGATTGTGACAAAAGGTGTCGAAGCCAGCGACCTCAGTGATTTAGTGCCTGATAAAGACAATGCCCGGTTGCCCATTGTCTTTGAGAAGGTAAGTTCTCGAATTGTGGACGGCAAATTTTAATTACAATATATTCTTGCCCTGTCCAACAATTTTTTTTTGCAGACAAGCTTGTTATGCACCTCGGATGAGTTGATCCGATTTGATCCTCCTGAACTCTGCTTTCCCTTCTTGCCAAACAAGAGGGCGCCTGTATTGTACTCAGTTAAAATATTCAATGTTACAGATTACTGTGTTGGTTTCAACACATGGGTCTACCCGCGCAATTCTGCAAGATACCGCATAATTCCCTCTAAAGGAATCCTGCCACCACGGTCCACACAAACAGTCAAGATCAAAGGGGTGCCAAAAGAAAAGGCACCAGAAGACACACGATGCAAAGACGTGATTGGTGTGTGGAATTCCATTGTGACTAAAGGTGTCAAAGCTAGCGATTTCATTAATTACATGGATGTAAATGAGAGTAAGCAATTGCCCATTGTTCTTAAAAAGGTAAGTTTCCCAAGTATTATCTACATTATCGTTCTTAAATTTGCATTTTCATACCATTGTTCTTTCCCTCACAGACCCTTCAAATGTATTCGAATATCTATCCTAACTATTGATCCTATTCTTCCGTATCGAAATATTTAATCCTTTTCTTAATCATGATGGTTCTGGCGATGGAATTGCCCATCAATTAATAGATGTGCACCAGCATGATTACAATTTAGTGAGAATAAGCTTAGGGTTTGATTGTCTTCATGGTAAACCTGCACACATGAGTAACTATTACGCTAACTGTGCCATTATTTAGAAACGAGGGAATATTGATTCCACAGCCACATTCTTTCTCTTGTTTTTTTTGTAGACAACCTTATTATGCGCCTCAGCTGATTTGATCCAGTTTGATCCTCCTGAGCTTCGCTTCCCCTTCTTGCCAAACAAGAGGGTGCCCATGGCGTGCTTTATTAAAATAGTGAACACTACAGATCATTGCATCGGTTTCAATTCATGGAATTACAAGAGCAATTCAGCCTTGTACCGCATGACTCCAGTCCAAGGAATCCTGCCGCCAGGTTCCACAGAGGTACTCAAGATAAAAAGGGTAGCACGGGAAAATGAATCAGGAGACATGCAGTGCAAAAACGTCGTCTTTCATGTGTGGCAAGGCATTGTGACTAAAGGTGTCGAAGCTACAGATTTAACTGCTTACATGGATGCTGGAGAGACTATACAGTTGCCCATAGTTTTTACAAATGTAAGTTTCCTAACGATCTAATTTATTGGTTTAAATTTTCATTTACGTACCATTGTTCTTTCTCTCACAAACCCTTCTAACATAACTGAACATATACGAGTATGTTTAAGACAATGCAATTGCCCATCAAGTAATGGATGTTCACCAGCAAGATTACAGTTCATAAGTATAAGTGTAGATTTTCACTTTTTTCCATTGTAAACCTGGATACATGTGAAACTACTATTACACTAAATGTGCCACTATTTAGAAACGAGGGAATATTGATCCATACTTGTATTATTTCTCTCTCTTTTTTTTTGGCAGACAGACTTATTATGCACCTCAGACTATTTGATCCAGTTTGATCCTCCTGAGCTCTGCTTCCCCTTCTTACCAAACAAGAGGGTTCCCATGGTGTGCTTTATTAAAATAGTGAACGCTACAGATCATTGGGTCGGTTTCAATTCATGGACCTATGAGAGCAATTCAGCATCATACTACATGACTCCGGACTCAACAATTCTGCCACCAGGTTCCACACAGGTACTCATGATAAAAAGGATAGCAAATGAAAATGAATCAGAAGACATGTGGCGGAAAGACGACTATTTTTTCTTGTGGAATAGTATTGTCAATGAAGATATTGAAGCTAGCGATTTAATTGACTGCATGGATGTTGAAGAGAGTAAGCGGTTGCCCGTAGTTTTTACGAATGTAAGTTTCCTAACAATCTAATTTATCCGTCTAAATTTTCATTTATATACCTTTTCCTTTTCCCTCCCAAACCTGTCTAACATGACTGGATATATATCACTATGGTTTGGCAACGAAATTGCCAATCAATTAATAGTCGTACACCAGCAAGATGACAATTTCATGAGTGTAAGTTTAGGTTTTGGCTGTCTTGATTGTAAACATGTATACAGGCGTAACTGCTATTACGGTAAATGTGCCACTATTTCAAAACGGCGGAATATTGATTCCACAGCCGCATTCCTTTCTTGTTTTTTTTGCAGACAACCTTATCATGCACCTCAGCTGATTTGGTCCAGTTTGATCCTCCTGAGCTTCGCTTCCCCTTCTTGCCAAACAAAAGGGTACCCATGGTATGCTTTATTAAAATAGTGAACTCTACAGATCATTGTGTCGGCTTCAATTCATGGACCTACGAGGGTACTTCAGCATCGTACCAAATGACTCCGGATCCAGGAATCCTGACACCAGGTTCCACAGAGGTACTCATGATAAAAAGGGTAGCAAATGAAAATGAATCCGAAGACATGCAATGCAAAGACGAATTTTACTTGTGGAATTGTATTGTCAATGAAGACATCGAAGCTAGCGATTTAATTGACTGTGAGGATGAAGAAGATAGTAAGCGTTTGCCCATAGTTTTTACAAATGTAAGTCTCCTTAGTCTAAATACCTTTTTTCTTTCCCTCGGAAACCCTTCTAACATAGCTGAATAAATATCAGTATGGTTCTGGCAAGGAAATTGCCCATCAATTTACAGAAGTACACCAGCAAGGTTACAATTTCGTGATTATTTAGTTTAGGTGTTGGCTGTCTTCATTGAAAACCTAGATATAGGTGTAACTACTATTAAGCTAAATATGCCACTATTTTGAAACGAGCGAATATTGATTCCACAGCCGCATTCTTTCTCTAATTTGTTTTCTTTGCAGACAAGCTTATTATGCACCTCAGACGATTGGTTACAGTTTGATCCTCCAGAGCTCCACTTCCCCTTCTTGACAAACAAGAAGGTGCCCATGGTGTTCTTTATTAAAATAGTGAACGCTACAAATCATTGTGTCGGTTTCAATTCATGGACCTACGAGAGTACTTCGGTGTCGTACCACATGACCCCGGACCCAGGAATCCTGTCTCCAGGTTCCACACAAGTACTCATGATAAAAATGATAGCAAATGAAAATGAATCAGAAGACATGCAGTGCAAAGATAACTTCCTTTACTTGTGGAATAGTATTGTGAATGAAGATATCGAAGCTAGTAATTTGATTGACTGCGAGGATGAAGAAGATAGTAAGCGGTTGCCCATAGTTTTTACAAATGTAAGTTTCGTAATTATCTAATTTATCTATCTATATTTTCATTAATTTCATGTTCTTTCCCTCCCAAATCCTTTTATCGTAACTGAATATATATCAGTATGGTTCTGGAAAGGAAATTGCCAATAAATTAGTAGAGGTACACCAGCAAGATTATGATTTCGCAAGTATAAGTTTAGGTTTTGACTGTCTCATTGTAAACCTAGATACAAGTGTAACTACTATTACGCTAAATGTGCCACTATCCAGAAACGAGGGAATATTGATTCCATGGCTTCATCATTTCTCTTTTTTTATAGGCAAGCTTATTATGCACCTCAGAGAATTTGATCCAGTTTGATCCTCCCGAACTCCGGTTCACCTTGTCAAACAACAGGGTGTCAAAATTGTGCTCAGTTGAAATAGTTAATGCTACAGATCACTGCATTGGTTTTAACGCATGGGGCAATGATAGCAATTCATCCCGGTACGACACAACTCCCGGGCAAGGAATCCTGCCACCACGGTCCACACAAGTACTCAATGTAAGAAGGGAACTGAAGGAAAAGGAATCAAAAGACATGCTGTGCAAAGACGATGTGTATAGTGTGTGGTATGGCATTGTTTCAGAAGGTATCAAAGCTACAGATTTAAGTGTTTACGACGATGCTGAAGAGAGTAAGCAGCTACCCATAGTTTTCACAGAGGTGAGTTTCTTAACTAGCATCTAATATATATTACAAAAAGTCCGTCGCAAATAATAATTTTTCAACAAAATTCGTATTGGGATATCTTAGAATATTTAATGAAGTATATTGAGAATGATAAAAAGGTATAATCGATGCGTATACGAGGTATATATTGAAGGTGGGAGTACATAATTCCAGGAGACTGA
>NW_021237573.1:0-894 GCF_002162155.2 Triticum dicoccoides | reverse complement strand
ATGGAAAAAAGAAAGGAAAAAAGAGATGTCTCACCGACATGAGTCTCGTGAGAAGGGAAATGTTTATAAAACTCGGATACGACGAATCTGAGTTCGCACATTTGCTCAAGTACCTCAAAATCTTTTGGAATGCACATTCTAATCATCCAACACGTGACCTTCTTGTTATCCTGTAGGACCACCTCAACAATTGTGGTTGGATGGTTAGAGGGCGGTGGTATCCCCAGCCCAGCAGAATTCAAATTATGATGCTCTCATTTATTTTTGAATTTATTTTAAGATTTCCGGTGATGCACATTCAGTGAGAGGAGACGTTTCCGTCGATTATGAGGTGCCCATAGTTGTTAAAAAAAACTAAAGTTGGATTTCCTCGAAAAAGGAAAGAAGAAGAAGTTGGATTCTTTGGAGAATCTGGAGTTGCTAACCTCCAGAGTTTTCCTAACGGAAGATGCTACCAGAGTTGAGTTATCTCCCGTTGGCACCCCTCTCTAACCTTGCCGGCAGCTGTTCCGTGCCACGAGTCATACACTCATATGCATATGCAACGTGCGTGCGACCATGCGCCCACACGTACCGTGCACGCATATGCAACGTTGCAGCTCGTGGCTGCCGCACGTCGGCCACCACAGGGAAGCAAACAACAACGTACGGCGTCGCCATCCGGGCACGGGCACGGGCCGGGGAGGTCGATCTCACATGGCTTCACGCAACCGTAGTCATCCTTGGTTGTTTGACGTGTTCGCCTGCTACTTCCATGTAGTAGAAATGCTGAACCCTTTGAGCGCCAAACATTTTGACAATTCTGCGCCAATCAACTGCAAGTTTGCAACGTTTCACCAACTGACTGCAGCCTTCACCGTTTCGTTTGAACAAGGCCCGTTGGATGGATATAAA
>NW_021237572.1:0-1142 GCF_002162155.2 Triticum dicoccoides | reverse complement strand
TAGCTGAGGTATCAAGCTAAACGTCGAAGTCCACGTGGAACTACTAGTGAGACTGAAGTCTCTCTGCAAAAACATAAAATAGGCAAACGTGAGTACAAATGTACCCAGCAAGACTTACATCAGAACTAACTACATATGCATCATTTTCAACAAGGGGATGGTGGGGTTTAACTGCAGCAAGCCAGCTTTGACTCGGTGGCTATCCTAAACTAGACTGCAAGCGACTCTTTTGAGGTGGCGCACACGAGTCCACATATTCACCATATCAATACACCACTATGGATCCGCTCCCGTCTCCCTACGAGAACGCCATCCATAGCACTCACGCTTATCTTGCGTATTTTAGAGTATCCACTTTCACTTGTCTATGAACTGATATGAGCAACCCAGAAGTCCTTTTCCGCGGACACGGCTATTCGAATAGATGATGTTAACCCTGCAGGGGTGTACTTCTTCATACATGTTTCCACCACTTAGCGTCTGCACACGACATGTGCTCGGCAGACTTCAAGCGAAAGCCGACGTGGGTGTAGACCATGACCTACCTAAACACCTAAGTCTCTAGTCCAGGTTTATCGCCTATTCGGGTTCCATCCATGAGGAGATCCGGCCGGAGTTTCGCTCACAGCCCCAAACGATGTGAACAGGGTTTCCGAGATACCAAACGGGCATCTGGTACACCATGCCACGTACCTACCGCATCACAGCCCACCCCTACGGTCAGCGCTGTCCACGGCCTCCAGTAAGCTACAAACACCAGAAACTACTTGCAACTCCTGGACAGAGGACTAGGGTGAATAAGAAGTCGAGCGGGGTCATATTTCAGGGCCCAATGCATGGTAGTAGCTGAATCATGGATCACAAACACAGAACTCAGTTCCTGAGGACGGCTTCAATGAGACAACCCACCATGTACTCCTACATGGCCTCTCACCGACACCTTTTACCAAATCGTGTTCACACACTTAGCTCACACATAGTAGGACATGTTCACACACCTCTGATTCATCCTCGATGAATCAGACCTGACTCAACTCTAAGCAGTAGCAGGCATGACAAACAAGCATGAATGAGTAGGCACATCAGGGCTCAAACAACTCCTACTCATGCTAGTGGGTTTCATCTATTTACTGTGGCAATGA
>NW_021237571.1:0-396 GCF_002162155.2 Triticum dicoccoides | reverse complement strand
CTATAGTTAATCGTTGGGGTGTCAAACGAACTCCGAATGCGATGAAACTTGACAGGTGGTCTATCTACACTATAATAAGACCACACGCCAACTTTCATCCCATTTCGAGGACATTTTCCGGTCACTTATAAAATACTATTTCGGACATGCCGCGGGCGCGTGCAAGTGTGTCTGGGCTCGGAACGGACAACGGACGGAACGAGGAGACCCGGATGAATGCAAGTTTTCGAAAACATGCAGATGCAATGCGGATGATGACATGATGAAATGCAACACGCAAGCAAAAGACATGGGAACGTCAACGAATAACTGGAAGACACCTGGCACAACGGATTCGGGGCGTCACACAGGCGGAGCCGACGGGGTGGTTTGGTTTGGGTGGCTGGAGGAAGAAGA
>NW_021237570.1:0-4087 GCF_002162155.2 Triticum dicoccoides | reverse complement strand
GCCAACCCAACAGACACTTTCGGAGATACCTGTAATGCACCTTTATAGCCACCCAGTTACGTTGTGACGTTTGGTACACCCAAAGCATTCCTACGGTATCCGGGAGTTGCACAATCTCATGGTCTAAGGAAAAGATACTTGACATTGGCAAAGCTCTAGCAAACGAACTACACGATCTTTGTGCTATGCTTAGGATTGGGTCTTGTCCATCACATCATTCTCCTAATGATGTGATCCCGTTATCAACGACATCCAATGTCCATAGCCAGGAAACCATGACTATCTGTTGATCACAACGAGCTAGTCAACTAGAGGCTCACTAGGGACATATTGTGGTCTATGTATTCACACGTGTATTACGATTTCCGGATAATACAGTTATAGCATGAATAAAAGACAATTATCATGAACAAGGAAATATAATAATAATACTTTTATTATTGCCTCTAGGGCATATTTTCAACAAGAATAGCAAATAAAAATTACTTAGTGATAAAGCAAACAAGCACACATGAGAATATTCACCCCACGCTATTGCTCCCTGGCAAAAATGCTATAAAAAGGTCTTGATAACCCACAAGTATAGGGATCAATTGTAGCATCTTTCGATAAGTAAGAGTGTCGAACCCAACGAGGAGCTAAAGGTAGAACAAATATTCCCTCAAGTTCTATCGACCACCGATACAACTCTACGCACGCTTGGCGTTCTCTTTACCTAGAACGAGTATAAAACTAGAAGTACTTTGTAGATGTTTTTGGATAGGTTTGCAAGAATATAAAGAGCACGTAAATAAAAAGTAGGGGCTGTTTAGGTAAAGACACAACTAAATTAGTTTTAGTAGAGAGCTTTTTGTTACAAGAAAGTTATTTGTCCCTAGGCAATCGATAACTAGACCGGTAATCATTATTGCAATTTTATTTGAGGGAGAAACATAAGCTAACATACTTTCTCTACTTTGATCATATGCAATTATGATCCCTGTTCAAGAATTCATCTGATTAACCAATTAACTTGCCGATTAATCCCTACTCATAGGGTCCCCGAGTAGCCGATTACCCGATAAATCGTCTGATTAATTGATTAAATGGCCGATTAACTTGCCAATTAGCCTATTAATCCCCTACTCACCAGCCGACCGAGCAGCTACCAGTTAACGATTTCCTCAACAATGCTTATGATTGGAACTCTAGCAAGCATCCGCAACTACTAAATATCATTAAGGTAAAACCCAACCATAGCATTAAAGTATCAAGTCCTCTTTATCCCATACGCAAACAACCTACTTACTCGGGTCCGTGCTTCTGTCACTCACGCCACCCACCATAAGCAAATCATGAACATATTGCAAACCCTACAGCGGGAATCCCTCACGCTTGCGCGACACGGAGAGCACCATAGGACAGCACCAATAATAAAACATGCAACTAGAATCAATCTTGATCATCAAATAACCCATAGGACAAAACGGATCTACTCAAACATCATAGAATAGCCATACATCATTGGGAAATAATATATAGCTTTTAGCACCATGTTTAAGTAGAGATTACAGCAGGTAAGAGAGAGGTTACACCACTGCATAGAGGGGGAAAGAGTTGGTGATGATGGCGGTGAAGTTGTTGGTGAAGATTGCGGTGATGATGATGGCCACGGCAGCGTTCCGGCGCCACCAGAAGAGAAGGGGAGAGGTGGCCCCTTCGTCTTCTTCTTCCTTGACCTCATCCCTGGGTGGGAGAAGGGTTTCCCCTCTGGTCCTTGGCCTCCATGGCATGGGAGGGGCGAGAGCCCCTCCGAGATTGGATATGTCTATCTTTCTCTCTTTGTTGCTGCTTCCGTTTTGCTGCCCTTTCACCGTTTCATATATAGATGGAGATCTGTAACTCCGATTGGACTGAAACCTCCGCCGTGATTTTATACTAAAAATTAGCTTTCTTGCGGCCGAAGAAGGGCATCAACCGCCTTACGGGTGGACCACGAGGGTCAGGGGCGCGCCCCCTGCCTTATGCCCACCTCGATGTAGCGACCAAATCTCAAACAGTCTGATCTCTGTGCATAAGTGTCATCCCTGGATCGGTAATGCAGACACACAGTACTTGAAAGATTTATAACAGAGTAGCAATCACACACTTATTACATCGAATGTCTCAAAAGAGAACTTATTACAATAAATATGGCTTAAGGCCACCTAATACGATAACAACGGAAGGCTTGGAAGATAAAGTGAGTCCATCAACTCCAACGGCATCACTGAGTGAAAGACCACGACCTAAGGCTCCTTACTCGTCGTCTGAGAAGTCTGCAACATGATACATTGCAGCCCGAAAACGGGTCAGCACATGGAATATGCTGGCAAGGTAACACAAGAGAGTAATGAACAGAATAAAGCTATCACTACATGCATATATGGCTGGTGGAGGCTGTATGGTTAATATGTTTTGTGAAAAGCCAATTTTTCCGTACAACAAAGGAATATATTTTATTTAACTATCATGGTGGTTGTTAAACATTGAGAATGGTAAACCCCATCTCAATCCCAATTAAAAGTAATTAATAACCCAATCAAAATTTTATAATTAAGAGTGATGAGATCCACATGATAATCCAAGAGACTAGATACTCAAGATGTCCATAACTGAGGACACAGCTAACCATGATTAGTTTGTACACTCTGCAGAGGTTTGTGCAATTTTCCCCACAAGAATCGATCTCCTCCGTTGAATTTCTCGCACTGCATGATGTTTGAGAAACGGATGACCGAGACACAGTCTTTCTGAAGAGGTCCCCTTAACCGATAGATAGGCCGGTACACCTACAATCCCCTACATCTGCTAGCCCATCATGGAAAGGTTTCCCACAACTTACTCAACTATGCCAGAGCCCATAATGGCATGTGGCTGCACATGGAAGTTTCTAGCATGAACAATCTTATGATCCCTTTGAGCCTGGGTGGTAGTCCATAGGAGAATCACATGGTACCCCGGGATTTCCAAAATTACAGGCAATCACTGGAATTCCCCAGGTGCCTCAATCCACCCAGATGTGTATTAAAGTTGCCACCTTAAGTTAACTAGTAATTAAAAATACTCACATCTGTCATGAAAGAACTCAAACCCAATCCATGTCTACGAGCATATCATAGCAGTATAAGCAACGTAGAAGTAACTCCCAAGGTTTGATAATAAACAGGTCAATAGGTACTACCTCATCTACTTCTCAAACCCACAATTTAATTCAGATCCTAACCATGCAATTGTTTGAGGATTGATCTAGTGCAATAAAACTGGGTAGTAAGAGGTATGATCAAAGTGTTATTTGCCTTGCTGATGATCCGCGAAACTTAGAGACTCGTAGTAGCACGCTTCACACTCTGGGTACTCTATCGCAAACAAACAAGCATACAATAAGCAATCAAGCAAAGGCACAGGTAAAACTCAAATAAGAGATCTAACCAGAAAGTTCAACTTAAGAACTCCGGTTTTGCAAAAAGAATCAAACCAAACGAAGAAACAAAACTCAAACAGCGAAAGAAACAAGCTTTATTTACTAATCTGGACTAAAGTCAAATTTTACAGTAGCAAAATCTTCTTTAAGTTGGTTAAACAGAAAGAGGGTTTCGAGACGAAACTCTAGGCGCTTGAATCGCCTGATTCCGATAAAGAGCGAAAAGTTATACTAGAACAAAAATCAGGGTAGAAATCGCGATTGAAAATAATCGCGGAAAAACCCTGGAAAAAGAAAAACTGACGAACAGGCTAACGAACGAACATCCGATGTCTGCGGCTAACGAGTGAACACCGTTCGTTAAAATGAACGGACAGACGGACGTCCGCTAAATAATTAAACCAACAAAACTAAAACCGAACTAATCTAAAAAACGAAAACTAGGGTTTAAATAAAAAACGATTGGTTTTTACCTAAACCGAAAAAAACCGGTGGCGAAACATATCAGATCGGAACGGTGGCTCCGGCGACGAGGCGGCGGCTCCAGCAGGGCGAGGTGAGGCTACGGGGTGGCGGCGACAATGGGGTGGTGCGGCACGGCGGTGCGGCGGCGGCGCAAGGCAGGCGGCGGCGCGGCGGCTCAGC
>NW_021237569.1:0-1832 GCF_002162155.2 Triticum dicoccoides | reverse complement strand
GTACTTGTGCCTCCAAATACCCTTAAACCAGTTTTGCCATGAGAGTCCACTATACCTACCTATGGATTGAGTAAGATCCTCCAAGTAAGTTGTTACTCAATCCATAGGTAGGTATAGTGGACTCTCATGGCAAAACTGGTTTAAGGGTATTTGGAGGCACAAGTACTATCTCTACTTGGTGCGATGAATTTGGCTAGCATGAGGGGGAAAGGCAAGCTCAACCATGTTGGATGATCCATGATAATATAATTTATATCAGATGTAAGAAAACATAACCCATTACGTTGTCTTCCTTGTCCAACGTCAACTCTTTAGCATGTCATATTTTAATGAGTGCTCACAATCATAAAAGATGTCCAAGATATTATATCTATATGTGAAAACCTCTCTTTCTTTATTACTTCCTATTAATTGCAACGATGACCAAAACTATGTTTGTCAACTCTCAATAACTTTTATTCATCATACTCTTTCTATGTGAGCTCATTACTCTCCATGAGATCCATATAATCTCTTTGTTTCATTTTATTTCTTTCTCTTTTCTTTTATTCACTTAGGATCATGGCAAAATAATCAAGCCCTTTACTCAGCACTAATCTTTATTATATAGCTCACGGACTCGATTACATAGAAGGATTATAAAGCAAAACTCACGACTAGATCCTACTAAGACTTTTATTCTACTAGATCAAAAATATTATCAAAAGGATCGAACTAAGAAAAATGGTAAAGGTAAAAGTGACGGTGATACGATACTGGGGCACTCCCCCAAGCTTGGCAGTTGCCAAGGGGAGTGCCCATACCAGATACTCAATTCTTCTTTGTTGGTGAAGAAGGTGATGGTTTTGTTGATGGCGTAGGCTTGTCGTCCTTCTTCCACGGCATGGGCTCACCATCATAGAAGGATGATCGAGTCTCCTGAAACCTCAAATCTGCAGCCAAACTCATCCTCTTGAATCTATATTCATACTCACAGTTTTGATTTTGCAGGTCATAGATCTGGGCTTGGAGGTGTTCGTTTTTCTCATAAAGCTTGAAGATGGCCTCCCCAATGTCCTTGAGGTCCAGCTTGTGGTTGTTGGTGAACTCCGTGATCATAATGTGATTGGAATCGAGTCCACGCTCCACCATCTCCTGACACTTGAAAACTACTTGCTCCAATGCCTCGAGCCTTGCCTCTGTGCTTCCGGTATTCCTTGGTCCCTCAGCATCGCGGATGTGCAACAACCCCTCACGCATCTCAATGGCTTGAGGGTGTTGCAGCACTTCTGCGAGGTAGGGGTTGATGACCTTCTCGAAGAACTGGTCTTTGGGGGCGCTTGAAGACGACATGACGACCTGGATCTATCAGAAAAACAGCTCGAAACAAAAAACAGGAGATTTTTGCATGATACGGGAGTCAAAACCTCCGGGAGATTATATAATGAATTTTTACCGACCAAAATATGTGTCGTGTACGAAAACGGAGTCCCGAAAGCCCACGAGGTAGGGGGCGCGCCCGGTAGGGTAGGGCGCGCCCTCCACCCTCGTGGAGCCCTTGTGTCCTTCCCGGATTACTTCTTATTTTTCTATTTTTCTAAATATTCCAAAACGGAGAAATATTGCCTTAAAAACTGTTTTGGAGTCGGTTTACTTACCGTACCACATACCTATTCCTTTTCGGAGTCTGAAACGTTCCTGAAAGTGTCCCTTATGTATTCCTCCAGGGTTACGGTTTCAATAACATTGGTTTCAACATTTATGGGATTACCTGAGATATAATGTTTGATTCTTTGACCGTTCACCACCTTCGGATTTGTGCCTTCAAAATTGTTGATTTTTATGGCACTGGA
>NW_021237568.1:0-564 GCF_002162155.2 Triticum dicoccoides | reverse complement strand
GGCTGCAATGAGACAACCCACCATGTACTCCTACATGGCCTCTCACCGCTACCTTTACCAAATCGTGTTCACACACTTAGCTCACACACAGTAGGACATGTTCACCCGCCTCTGATTCATCCCCGATGAATCAGACCTGACTCAACTCTAAGTAGTAGCAGGCATGACAAGCAAGCATGAATGAGTAGGCACAACAGGGCTCAAACAACTCCTACTCATGCTAGTGGGTTTCATCTATTTACTGTGGCAATGACAGGTCATGCAAAGGATAAAGGGGTTCAGCTACCGCAGCAAGTAACAGATGAATCGGTGTTGTCCTAATGCATTAAAAGAGAGCATGAGCGAGAGAGTAGGATTGTATCGGAATGAACAAGGGGGTTTTGCTTGCCTGGCACTTCTGAAGATAACATTGAGTCTTCATCAGTGTCAACGATCACATCATCGGTACACGTCTATCGAGAGGGGACAATTACCGGCAAATACAGAAAAACACGATCAATGCAATGCACAATATGATGCATGATCATGACATGGCAAAATGAATGTGTTTTGGGCTAATGCAAC
>NW_021237567.1:0-489 GCF_002162155.2 Triticum dicoccoides | reverse complement strand
AAGTACCTTCGGAGACACCTGTAGAGCACCTTTATAATCACCCAGTTACGTTGTGACGTTTGGTAGCACACAAAGTGTTCCTCCGGTAAACGGGAGTTGCATAATCTCATAGTCATAGGAACATGTATAAGTCATGAAGAAAGCAATAGCAACATACTAAACGATCGGGTGCTACGCTAACGGAGTGGGTCATGTCAATCATACCATTCTCCTAATGATGTGACCCCGTTAATCAAATGACAACTCATGTCTATGGTTAGGGAACATAACCATCTTTGATCAACGAGCTAGTCAAGTAGAAGCATACTAGTGACAATCTGTTTGTCTATGTATTCACACATGTATTATGTTTCCGGTTAATACAATTCTAGCATGAATAATAAACATTTATCATGATTTAAGGAAATAAATAATAACTTTATTATTGCCTCTAGGGCATATTTCCTTCAGTCTCCCACTTGCACTAGAGTCAATAATCTAGATTACACA
>NW_021237566.1:0-461 GCF_002162155.2 Triticum dicoccoides | reverse complement strand
TTGTTTTTCGGTCATTTACCTAATTGTTTAGAGAGCTAAATGACCGTGAAATTGAAAATCACTACAAAATGAACTCTGAAAATGTTGAAACTTGGCATGGTATCATCATTTCACCCGCATAGCATGTGCGAAAGAGTAGAGAGGGTCACGGCAAAAACCGGACGCACTTCGTATACAAACTGGACAAACTCTTTCGGAGTAAAAGGGTTTCGGACGAGAACTCATCTGTTACACGGGCACTTCAATGTTTTTCAAACTTACTTGAGCTCTGGACTTCTTTTGTGTTCAGTATGGAGCATTCAAAGCGACGTCATCAATTTCCAACATGTTCTGACATCATTTGTTGTTTTTTGGTCATTTACCTAATTGTTTAGAGAGCTAAATGGCTGTCAAATTGAAAATCACTACAAAATGAACTCTGGAAATGTTGAAACTTGGCATTGTATCATCATTTCACCCGC
>NW_021237565.1:0-1093 GCF_002162155.2 Triticum dicoccoides | reverse complement strand
GAGGCTAGCCTGGGCTGGGCGTGTGGCCGGCGATGGGCTGAGCCGGAGCTGATCCATCACAGGAACGGCTTGTTAGATCATCGGCCAGTGGCTGCTTGTCTGTTTCTTCATGATTACTCATTAGGTAAGATTGATAACTTTTGGAGGTTGGTATTAGGATTTAAACTTTGAGGTTAGAGCGTGCGGAGTTCGTCATTGAGGTTATATATTACTTCAATTGAAAATTACATTTGTATGATAACTATGTCCATAATTTCACTTCGTTTAGAATTGGTATGGGATTTTGGTGCTATTTTATATGTTCTGTAATCAAATCAAGGTTTATTTTTACTGGTCAAATTTTTTGGAAACCAATGGATTACCTGAAATTTCTTTGGAACCTGATTTTTTTGCTACGGCCGGGGACGGAAACCTCAACTTCCTCAACATCTTCACATCCCCATCCTCTGACTGATGCCTTCCGGATCATCCTGGCAGAGCACTCAACATCTTCACCTCCCCATCCTCTGACTGATGCCTTCCGGATCATCCTGGCAGAGCACTTATATGTGGCTAACTACATGGCCAAGACCCTCTTCTTCACCCCCCTCCTGTACAACAACTCCACCACTGAACAAAAGAAACAAGGTGGGGGTTGGCTTGCTCCGCTGAATTCTTCTGCGTGTAAAACGGGAATAGAGTGAACTCCAACGAGCTCCTGAAGCTGTCAGAAGGATTGCTTAGTTAGGTCAGCTAGGCTGTTTCCTGCTTTGTCTTGCCTTTACCCGTAGGATACAAATTAGCTATATGCACATTTATAGTAGCTCTTATTTATTAGAAAACAGTAGGTATGCTCAGGACTAGGCCACACGCTCCTTGAATAGAATAGAGATGAACGGGAAGGTGCCAAACACAATGTTCATACCAGTACATACTGATAATATATACAGAATGTTCATCACCTTCAATGAGTTTACCATTTAGAATAAAATAGATACCAGAGGAACAACCTGTTGCAGAAAAGACAGAGATTAAAATGAGAAGATTTCAAATCGGTGTTGTAGTATATTACAATGTTTATTTTTCATATATTAGACGGTAAATATATTTTTTT
>NW_021237564.1:0-391 GCF_002162155.2 Triticum dicoccoides | reverse complement strand
AGAAAATGATACAACATATGATGATTATTGTCTCATGAGAACTCAATTGAGAAAAACCTTTATAGAAGGAGAAAACTCATCTTTGAGGTTAGAGAACAATAAATATGTCTTGAGTACTTCCTTTAAAAACCCCAATAGGGAAAATAGAAAGTATGACATATGATCTTTGAGAAGATATTGCCTCATTAAAAACCATTATGAGAAACTTTGAGAGAAAACTCATAAGGGAAAAGAGTGCGATTATATATGCCATTGAAAACTCCTTTAAAACCCAGTGGGAGAAAATACAAGGAGAAAATGATATGGCATATACTGACACTTGTGTTTATATTGTGTCGTTAAAAACCTTTTATGAGAAACCATCAGGGAAAAACTCATGAAGGGAAAAAAA
>NW_021237563.1:0-747 GCF_002162155.2 Triticum dicoccoides | reverse complement strand
GCCCGCCACTGGCAGGGAAACATACTTGTGGCGGCCTTTTTTCATCCGCCGCTGGTATGATTTTTACAAATTTAAAAATATGCACCTCCCATGAGTGTGGCAGCGGCTCTCCATGGTGGGGCCGTGTCCCAGCTCGGGAAGCTAGCACACACACACAAAATCCACGGCCCAGCGCCGCTCCACCTCCACGGCGTCGATGCTGATCCCGTGGTCGAGCAGGTTGCATGTGACCTCAGCTCTGCCATTGCAGCATTATCACTTGCACAGACCAAGGCCCGCAGTTGAGCTCGCATACATGGACCGGAGCATCATCACATCTGCATGGACAAAGCAGTGTCGATGGGGAAGACAGAGGAGAGCAAGGAGGCGTTGGAGCATGCTTGGCTCCAAAGAAGATGGCCGGAGCAGGCCGGAATTGATCGATGACGATGGAGGTGAAAAGATGGTCGGTGCTGAGAGGACCTGATTGGCTCCTCTCCTCTCCACCATTTAGAAGAAGCACACATGGGTGTGGAAGCGCGGATGCTAACCACGTCATCAATCATGGGAGGGTCGTTTTGACCAATTAGAAGGAATCATTTTTTCCACGCCAGATCGCGGAAGTAAATATGGCGGGCTCTAGTTCAGCCCGCCACTGGTAACTACTAGTGGCGTTAAGCCAGTCTATCCTCCACTGCAATATTTTAGCCTCATTTTTCTATTATTTATTTTGTAATGCAATATATTACTTAGGGTCAGTTTTTTTTT
>NW_021237562.1:0-655 GCF_002162155.2 Triticum dicoccoides | reverse complement strand
AAGACCACATCCACATCCTTACTACATCCAATGGTTCAACAACAGCGGCAAGGTTAAGGTAACACATACTGTTCATGTGCATTTTAGTATCTCTAGATATGATGATTATGTTGATTGTGATGTGGTACCTATGAAAGCATGTTCCTTATTACTTGGTCGACCATGGCAATTTGATAAAAATTCAGTCCACCATGGTAGAAACAATCAGTACACTCTTGTTCATAAGGATAAAAATATTACTTTGCTTCCTATGACGTCTGATTCCATTTTGAAAGTGATATTAATAGAGCTAATAAAGCAAAACAGGAGAAGATAAGAGTGAAAATCAGATTGTGGCAAAACAAATTGAGCAACAAATGAAGCCTAATAACAAACCATCTAGTGTTGCTTCTGAAATTAAATTGAAAAGTGCATGTTTACTTGCCACTAAATCTGATATTGATGAGCTAGATTTTAGCAAATCTGTTTGCTATGCTTTTGTGTGCAAAGAGGCATTATTTTCATTTGAGGACGTGCCTTCCTCTTTGCCCCCTACTGTCATTAACATTTTGCAGGAGTTCGCTGACGTCTTCCCACAAGACGTGCCACCGGGATTACCACCTATTTGTGGGATTGAACATCAAATTGACTTAATTCCCGGTGCATCGCTACCCAA
>NW_021237561.1:0-1337 GCF_002162155.2 Triticum dicoccoides | reverse complement strand
GGTGCTGTTCCCCCTCGGTAGACGTTGTACCGATGATGTGATCGTTGACACTGATGAAGACTCAATGTTATCTTCAGAAGTGCCAGGCAAGCAAAACCCCCTTGTTCATTCCGATACAATCCTACTCTCTCGCCCTGCTCTCTTTTACTGCATTAGGACAACAACGAGTCATTTGTTACTTGCTGCGGTAGCTGAACCCCTTTATCCTTTGCATGACCTGTCATTGCCACAGTAAATAGATGAAACCCACTAGCATGAGTAGGAGTTGTTTGAGCCCTGATGTGCCTACTCATTCATGTTTGTTTGTCATGCCTGCTACTGCTTAGAGTTGAGTCAGGTCTGATTCATCGGGGATGAATCAGAGGCGTGTGAACATGTCCTACTGGGTGTGAACTAAGTGTGTGAACATGATTTGGTAAAGGTAGCGGTGAGAGGCCATGTAGGAGTACATGGTGGGTTGTCTCATTGCAGCCGTCCTCAGGAACTGAGTTCTGTGTTTGTGATCCATGATCAGTTACTACCACACATTGGGCTCCGGGCGCTCCAAGCTCTCTCGACTTATTAATCAACTTGATCTCTGTCCAGGAGTTGCAACTAGTTTCTGGTGTTTGTAGGTAGTGTTAGTAGTCTACCAAGTGGCACCCGGTACAGGTGGGCTTGGGACAGACTAGGCACAGTGGCACGGTGTACCAAGTGGCACCCGGTTGGTGGGCTTGGGAACCCTCCACACATCGTTTGGGGCCGTGAGCGACACCCCGGCCGGATCTCCTTGCGGATGGAACCCGAATAGGCGATAAACCTAGACTAGAGACTTGTTCGGTTAGTCAGGTCGTGGCCGACTCCCTCGCCCGGCTTCCGCTTGAAGGTTGCCGAGGTACATGACGTGTACAGGACGATAAGTGGCGAAAGCGTGTGTGAAGAAGTACACCCCTGCAGGGTTAACATCATCTATTCGAATAGCCGGATTCCTCGGATATGGAAACTTGGACCCCTTGCATAGTTCATAGACAAGTGAAAGTGGATACTCTAAAATACGCAAGATAAGCGTGAGTGCTATGGATGGCGTTCTCGTAGGGAGACGGGAGCGGATCCATAGTGGTGTATTGATATGGTGAATATGTGGACTCGTGTGCGCCACCTCAAAGAGTTACTTGCAGTCGTAGTTCAGGATAGCCACCGAGTCAAAGCTGGCTTGCTGCAGTTAAACCCCACCATCCCCTTTGTTGATAATGATGCATATGTAGATAGTTCTGATGTAAGTCTTGCTGGGTACATTTGTACTCACGTTTGCCTATTTATGTTTTTGCAGAGAGACTTCGGTCTCGTTAGTAGTTCCG
>NW_021237560.1:0-395 GCF_002162155.2 Triticum dicoccoides | reverse complement strand
GACGTGCCTTGGCGACTGGCGGATGCCCGTAGTCGGCCACGCCCACTACGACCATGGTCTCGACGCGTGGGTCGGTCTCGACGCCGTCAATGATGGCTACCTCTGCGCCGGCAATGTCTTGAGTGCTCCCTCAGAGTGGAAGGACGGCAGGGAGAAGCTGTTCTGTCTCAAGGAGGACGACGCGGCTGGCTGGAGCCACGTCGACACCAAGCTCGTGCCCATGTCATCTCCCGAAGGCGGCGGTAGCGAGTACTGTCTCATGGAGCGTCTGAGACCCAAGGTGAACGACCAAGACAAGTGCTTGGTTCAGTTGGTTGACGCCGAAACCTGTCTTCTCCGGCTGACCTCTTTTTGTGTGGAGCGTGGCGAGGAAGGTGAGCCCGTGGTCACGGCTC
>NW_021237559.1:0-1220 GCF_002162155.2 Triticum dicoccoides | reverse complement strand
CAGCGTCCACTGCAAAGCTGCTTGGGAACCCTAGAAACATGACACGATCTGCGAAGCTCAAGCCGTCCCTCCTTGCCCACCGCACCGTCTGTCTACCATCTACGCCAATCTCTTCCACGAGGGAGTGCACCAAAACAGCCAGTGTGAGCACCTGGCTGCTAGTGCTCTGATGATTTGAGAACCGGTAGTTGGGCGAACGGACCAGGACAGACACTTGCAACAACTCGCCATGGGACTCTAGGACGTGGCTAGAGTCAAGACGCCAATCCAAGGCCATGAACCCGTGGAATCGCCATGACGCAGCACACATCTCGTCGTTCTCAATGACACTAGCATGGAAGCCGCCGGCCCTCGTGGGCACTAGGAGGTAACAGATATCCTCGTGATCTTGCCATCATGGTACAAGGCGAAGCAATGATTGTTTTCAAACGATATGTTGTTCCTCCCCAGCCTGAACCCTCTCTCGACGACTGTCCATGCGGTATGGCCGGGACTGAGGATGGCTGCTCGGAGGTTGGTGGACGTCGTTCCTTGCTGATGGTTGTCGTCAGATTTGGAAAAATTGTAGAGGAAGACAGTGCCGTCGCCGTAGACGATGCCGCGGGATTTATACATCATCTTCCGCTTATCGGCGTGCGGGAAGGGCGGCAGGGGGATGGCCTCCCCGGTGAGATGGTCAACGAGCCTAGGCCCGTCCCGTGTGCTGAAGAACCAGTCCGCCGTGCCGCCGGCTCGCGCCACCCACCCGAGCTTGTGGAGGGTTGCGGGTACCTCGGCATGGTAGCTTGTCTTGGAGAAGACACAGCGGAGCCTGATAACGGAGAAGCGGCGACCCGACGGCTGTTAGAAATTCGCTCACAGGATCGATCACATAAAATTGCACGAACGCACGCGCACACAAAATTGATGGCCAAAGGCACGTGTCGTGCCTTGTTCTTCTCCTCTTTATTGATTTTCTGGTTTTCCCTCTGTGTTTCACGGTGTTACAAAACTCACGCAACGCTGCATATATATATATGCATCAACCTGGACGCCTGACAAGGCTAGACTAGCCGACTCCAAACACCAATCCTAAACCTACTTTATCTAGGACACGGCCTAGCGCAACTCCATTGGAAACCCACTAGTACACAGACTAGCGCTCAACCTTGTACACGGACAGGAACGAAACCTTGCCTAAACTAATCACCGGCGACCCTGATCACACTACTAATCCTAAC
>NW_021237558.1:0-551 GCF_002162155.2 Triticum dicoccoides | reverse complement strand
ACAACCAGGTTCTTGTTATCATGTGTGCCCGAATGAGAATACATTTTATGTTTTTAATAGATGTTTGCATCATGGTACGGTATATTTTTTGGAAATGTCCATGTCCTTATTACATATGGTCTAAAATTTTCAAACAATCTTTTCTATTTCTGGAAGAAATTCTACAATGACCAGTGTATGTATAGGCTTATAAATTTTACGTGCTTCGAATTGGTCGCATGGTACACATTTATTATACTGGGTTTCCCCCTATGAAAGAATTAAGGATTCAAACACGTACACGTACTATATGTTTGTAAATCTTGGAGAACAATGGTACCATGTATGCTTCACATTTTTTAAAAGAAAATGATTAATTTATGTTAGACAAATGTGCTGTTCACGTCAAGGTTAAGCTTTGATTTCAAAAAATGGTTATGCGTTATGCGTGAACATGGGTAACCATCAAGAATGTGCCCCGACCGGGGAGGATTTCTTGTAGTAAGAATGTGCACAGCCATGCATGAAACCTTGAAACGTCTAACATATGTCTAATTTACGAATATTTTCTT
>NW_021237557.1:0-1408 GCF_002162155.2 Triticum dicoccoides | reverse complement strand
CACAGCACACCATCGCCGCCGAGGTAGGAGACTTCTCGTTTGTGAACAGCTTGTGGACGCCGTGTACACCATCTTCAGAAACGATTGTTTCATCTCCATGTAGCCACGTAGTTGCAGGTATGTTCTTCTGCACGCGCATTCTTTAGGGAGCTCATTGCGACCGTCGAACGGACGATGCCAGCCAACGAGACAGCCCTACTCCGTCTTCATTTCATGGCGAATCATCATGCCTTATCCTGAAAACAAAATAGATTTTACCGAGCTTGTCGTGACCGCCTAACTGCTGCAGTGCCAAACGACTAGATCGGAGGGTTTCACAGATTCATGCTGGCCGCACTGGCGCATTGCACTGCTCCCATTATCTTCATATGATGATGTATGTGAGGCGTCGGTAGACCATCGACAACTCCGTTTCACCATGAATAGTGTACTACCAGGTGGTATGCCGGGACACCATCGGCCTTATGGATGATCGGGGGGATGATATTGCCCCCAAGGTTCATTGTTGTTGGAGACGGGGTACCAGAATGACATCAGAACCACCTTTATGAGCTCGGGTGCCTCCTTTCTACGCCCATTGTTCATGTTGGTGTAGATGATTGGTTGCCGGGATGCCGTCAGCATAGCAGGTTCACGTCGGTATATTATCGACGTCCACAGGCGTACGGGGTTGCCCCTATGCCTGTGTTGTTGGTTGGTGTTCATACTCGACGTCGGGTTGGCGTCAGCAACACCGAGAAGTACCTCTTCATTGTCTGCAAAAGATGTTGGGGAAGCGCGACAACTAGAAATAACCAACAAAACAAAGCGAACAAGGAGGAAGAAAACAAAAAGGAGGGTTTGGTTGGGTTTTAAAATGTTGGCTTTCCCGTTATACACCAGCTATGGGGGTGACATCCGAGAAGGCTACCAAAGGACTTGTCATCGGGAATCGTCGAAGTACCATGACGATTACAAATCTACAAACTGCTTAAGCCTCAGTGTACGTGTATGAAGACGCCGTGTTTCGGGATGCTTCCGAGAGGCAACAGAAATTCATATTCTAGCCCATCATCATGCAGAGGGTCCCCACAGCCCGCCATGCCCCCTGAGCATGCCTTATGAACCCGGAGACTTGGGTATGGTAGGTTCAGGGTGGATGGTTTTGGGAGAACAGCTTGGCGATTTTTCTTCATGCCTTATTGAGGGATGGTGAACATCTACCTTCCGCCTTCTTTCCAGTGAGTCTCGTACTGCTTGGGACGACTTGACTGCTTCTTGGACTCTTGAGATTTTTTTTGATTGCTTCTTGGAGATTTAGGATTCTTTTTTTATGCGGATTGATTGATTGGCCGCAGACTTCATGAACTTGCTTGAACGTTTGTGGATTCTGCTTGCACTTCTTGAGGATTCTTCTTCCATGACTTCT
>NW_021237556.1:0-1610 GCF_002162155.2 Triticum dicoccoides | reverse complement strand
CCCATATATATTCTTCAAGTGCTTTTATATATTTTCTTGACAGGTGCTCTTGATTAGCTAAACCATGAAGACAATAGAGCAGAAGGGGGCACAAGCACAACGCGGATGTCTACCGGCCAGTGTTCACGTCCGTAAATTTTACATTTGAGCTTGTATGCATTCAAAAGTGAAGTGATGAAAGCATTCTGTTTGAATTATCCTTTACACTTTGGTGCTTATGGGAAAGCCTCGTCGATGATGGTTTTGATGGCGCCGGTGTGCAGGTTTGTTACGGCCGAATCCGCAGCCTTAGTCACAGTCGGGGCGTCTCTCTTGTCCTTGCAAAAGAAACAAATAGAAGAAAGAAAGAAAAAGAAAAATAATAGTATAATCCTTATCCTATAAAAGATAAACAAATAGAAAAAGGAATGAAAAATAAACAAATGGCATAACCTAACTTGATTTGATGGGTCCTACACATTCGAGAAGGAAAAAGGCAAATGCTCAGTGATCTATCTGAGCAATCGCATGGTTGTACTTCACCCCTTTTTCACAAGACCGCTTCACCACTAGGCCTAGTGCACAATAATTGGCCCATCTGCTGTAGCCTTGAGCTAGTAGCACATGCCCTGCAACCCAAGGTGATGATGAGTGGTTGTATTAGTCCCACCTCGGGGTGGGGAGGAGGTTGGCACCAACATATAAGGCAGACTCTCACTTGCTCTCTACAATGTTTAGTTAGTCTCATGTTGAGTCTAAATAGCGTGTGCACTCGCGTGGAGTATTCGTGACTTAGACTTGGGACTTTGGACGCTTGGCGCGGTGATGGTCGACGCCTTTACAAATCAATTTTTTTTGTGCTTTTGAAAGTTCTTCATTTTTTTGGCGTAGCATTCCTTATTGGAGGTGTTGTTTCGTACGCGGCGGTCAGGTGCCATGGCGAGTGGTGGGATGTAGATGGAGGGCGCAGCGATGGAGGATCATCTCGTTCTGTTTGGGCTTATTGACTTCTTGCGCGTCCGAGATTCTTGCTGCTGGTTGTGTTTTTGACCAGAAAATTCAGTGCATTACCATGCGTCTTTGATGTTGGTCGCGAGATCTTATGGGTTTCACCTCTAGCCTACCCCAACTTGTTTGGGACTAAATGCTTTCTTGTTGTTGTTCTTGTTGTTGTTGTTGTGGTTGTTGTTGTGTTTGTATCATGCGTCTTTCATATCCTTATTATAACCAGATTCTGAAGGTAGGCAATCATCATTAGCTAGGTAGTTATACATGGTCTGCTTACTTAGCATAATTTGGAAGTATGAAATACAGTACTGAATATTAGTTGTCTTTTGCTTTGAGATGCGATGAGAAACTGAAGCGTGATGTAGGGATGATGTGTGAAGGGCTAGAGGTTGTCAAGGAGCTCTACAAGTGGTTTGTCCGAACCATCTCATTCTACAACTTTTTTGATGTCCAACACAAACCTCAAAAGCCACATGATGTACATAGGACACTTGCAGATTAGAAGGGGGCACATCAAATAATTCCCATATATATTGTTCAAGTGCTTTTATATATTTTCTTGACAGGTGCTCTTGATTAGCTAAACCATGAAGACAATAGAGCAGAAGGGAGCACAAGCACAA
>NW_021237555.1:0-6764 GCF_002162155.2 Triticum dicoccoides | reverse complement strand
GCTGCATTTTCCTTTTATCAACTGGAGACTTTGGAACCTTGTTGACACTTTTTGTTTTTTGGTTAATAAGATGGTTGTATGCATCACTCTGATGCAGAGGCCGGAGAGCCCCCTTTTCGAAAAAAAAAGTTGGTGCGAGGAGTAGGGTTTGGTCAGGCCGCGTGGCAGGCAACCACGGTGGGGAATTTGACCGGCAACCGACCTCTCTCAGATGCCAATGCTCCCGGTGATCTTTAGTTCGGCCCAAAATTGCATCAAACCTAACGGCCTTAATGCACTGCACACAGACAGAACACACCCTGCCTAAAATGCTATCGATTCGCCATGCTTGGCTCCCGCTGATATGACGACAGAGCAGACAAGGTATTGTTCCTTTTCGGTGTAAACATAAGGGTCTGGATAGCAAGATTGGAATTATAAATTGTTTGTCAGTTGTCACAGAGACAATATACTCTAGATCTCCGAGTCAGGCTTTCAGTGGCCATTGTGTAAGCGTGCGTGTGCGTGTATCCATGAGTTATAGTATATATCGTGTTTCTTAGAGATATATTCTAGAGGAACTGCAAAACAGTGAATGAATTTTCAATACGACTATATGGTTCTCCATGGTTTAGAAGAGAGAATGGCAGCCTCATTCATGACTGACTTAGACAAACTCATAAACACAAATTTGTTTATTAGTCACATCTTGAAAAGTTCACCATTCACCAATTAGAACATGTATACTGTCATTTATTCATTGATTTGAACTATTAAATCTTTTAGTATGCATTAAATTGCAAGCCGGTCAGAAAGTCGGTCACCTCAGTCTTCAGCACACAATAATTATGTAAAGGAAATAAAAAATATGTTCTATTGTTGAAAGAAGAGTAGGGTAAGACTACAGGCCATCAATTTGGGCCCAAGACATTACCAGGCTCAACACCATGTTGCTGCCCCCCACCCCCCAGTGTTGTGCACTGAGGATTGAGGAGGAGGTGAGAAGTAAACAGCACCACATCGGAGGAACATTCCGAGCCCAGGCTAGTAGAGTAGGTGAGCCAGCCTAGGATGTAGGGAGTGATAGAAGGCCATGTGTTCTGAAAACAACCAAAAGCATTGATGAAAATATTTTTTGCATACTTTACTCATACAAGTTCTCCAAAAGCATTGTCATACTTTTTGCATACCCATGGGTAGTTTGTGCGTTGGAAACAAATTAGGGCTCAATATACCTTTATTTACTGATGAAAATATTTGAAGGTTTCTCTGCTCAATACATCACTGACATGATGAAGAATTTCGTACATTGATCTCTGTTACCTTTTTGTGGTACGGTGTTGCTATACTTGAAACATTTAAGTATATATATGCCCATTCAAAATAATTAGTTTAGATAACAGAAACAGAAGATGACACAGATAAATTATGGTATGACAGGTTTCTCTGTCTGATTTCACCTGGGGGCAGAGAGCACTGATGCATTTGGCAGGGCGGAGAAGTTGGGTTGACCAACTGGCACAACGATTGCAGGGCTTAGATCGAAGAAGTTGTAGTTCAAGTCGGATTCCACATTTCTTTCTCCTTCCATGAACTTCACCACCACTGACATGATGTGAAGCCTTCTGTTGCTGTCACTCTGCAAGCACCACATTGCAAGCTTCATGATCTCAATCACTTCCTCCTTGTTGCATGATCATATATCTTGGTTGTTCCTGTCGATCATATCTTCCAGTTGAGAATTCATTGCCTTTTCTCGTAGTACCATAATGAGCTAAGCACCCTCATCAGGCTGAGAGTAGTCGATGTTCTTTCTTCCACTTAAGATTTCCATGACCACGATACCAAAACTGTAAACATCGACCTTCTCAGTGATTTTCGATGTCAGCCATTCGGGTGCCATGTATCCAGGTGTTCCTCTCATTCGTGTCACTTTTGTCTCGTTTATTTCTCGTTATTATCTAACAAGATCCACCGGAACCATTCTGGAAAGTATGAAATGCGGCCTTGCAAGAGCAATTGCTCAAGCAGGCTTGCTTGCAGTTCTCTTCGTCATTTGGTATTGCAGCATCGGGATCATTGTAATTGAAGTAGGAAACATTGGGGAGAGCTACTAGCTGGTTATCTTTCGCAGCTGCAACAGACTGGCAAGAAGAAATTGGATCTACTGCAATGCAGCCAAGGTTATGATTCCAGGTATCAGCCTGCCTGAAGTACGAGGTATCATTTGCAGAAATTGGGCAGAAGCACTGCCCATTCCTGCAGATCCCGTACTTTCCCCAGACAGTTGGGTAGTTGCAGCAATCTAGCTGGAAGATGTCATACACGAATAACCACCGGGTGTTATTTTGATCCCACTCATACAGCCTGAGATATCCGTCAGACTCGAACCTCATGTACTGGAACGAGCGCGCATGAGGCAGGTCGATCCTAACATTTGTGATCGAGTCTGAAGGTGGAGAGGAGGCAGCGAAGATGGACAGGCTCCCATTGACGAGCACGATGTATGTGGGTTCATCATACGCGTTGCCTGCATAGTATACCGAGCTTTGGTAGTAGATCTGGTGTGTTGACCCTTCAGATGCTTGCAGGCTAGCATGATGAGCTGCTAGATAGAACTGATTGCTGGCAGCGAAGCTGGCATTGTCGATGCTGGGCGTCAGCTTCATCCCTTCCATTAATGGCTGCCGGGGAAGCATAGCGTCAGTTGGGTGATCGAACGACTGCCAGACTGGCAAGTTCTTTTGGTTGAAGAGAACCAGATTGCCGGATTCGGTGATGTTCATTTCGATGACAGATTGGCCGGAGGTGTTGCTGGACCAGACAAGGCTGCCATCAGAATCCCGAAGAACCAAGTCCCCGTCGGCGGTGAAGTTGAGGGTGGAACCACACTGGAGTGGGCGGTCACGGTTGGCCGACCAAACGACCACATCATTGACACATATTGCAAAGAAGTACTCCTGGAAGTAGGAGTAGAATGTTGCAGAAAAGAAGTACTCCTGGCCGGAACGGAAGAGCATATACGAACCGTCGGTGCTCCAAACAGTGGACAATTCCGCGGTCGCGTTGGAGGCTTGAGAAGATGGATGTGCGGCGAAGATTAGGAGCAAGAGCAGCGATGCAAAACAGCTCCTGAAGCATGGAAGGAAGGCGCCCATATTCATGCAGCAACAAAGTGGCAAGCAAGTGATAACTAACAAAGCAGGGAGCTGGCCGGACTAGTAGTTGCTGCTTATCAGCAAAACTAGCAGAAGAGTCCGTGCGTTGCAACAGGGGAGAAAACATAACACACGCTCTTAACTCAACAACCATCACTCAAGACCACAATAGGTCCGTCTCCTTTATTTTTGTGAGGCATCATATTTGTGTTGCCGCTTATCCTCCTTCTCACCCTCGCCGGCGATGACTTCGGTGTTCACACAAAACAACAAAAAACGTATGTTGAATATGGTTAATCCTAAGCCGTCTCCCTCCCTCTCTCTCTCTCTCTCTCTCTCCCCTCTCCCTCTCTCTCTCCCTCTCTCTCTC
Organism: Triticum dicoccoides; assembly: GCF_002162155.2. Taxonomy (NCBI): domain Eukaryota; kingdom Viridiplantae; phylum Streptophyta; class Magnoliopsida; order Poales; family Poaceae; genus Triticum; species Triticum dicoccoides. The sequence continues at coordinate 3,257 of NW_021237555.1, read as the reverse complement.
TCTCTCGCTCGCTTTCTCTCACTCTCTCGATGAGAAATCTGTTGTTTTCCCCTGCGACATTTTTCAAAGGTATGCATGTGTAGTTATCGATATTTTCTTTTCCGTATATGGTTATAGTAGGGTGTTTATTTGCAATCCGGATCGCTGCCGGTATGAAAAAAAATGAATCTTGCGCTATAAATTATAAGTTTGCTTCCATAACAATATTTTCGCGTCGGCGGCGTACTCGGGGAGGGCGAGCTGGGCGTCGGTGAGGGAGGCGCGCACGACGTCGACCTCGTCGGCGAAGTAGCCCGGTTTCACCACGGCGTCGGGCAACGGAGGAATGGGCACTCCCTCGTTGCTGAGTCGATCTCCACCCCGTTGGCCCGGCGCGCATGTCCGGCGGCGCCGGGATGTTCGCCTGGAACAGGAGCCAAGACTCCTGTTCACGGAGCGATCAGCGGCCGAAGCCGTTGGCCGCGGCCTCATCGCCGGGGAATCGCTTGGCCATCGAGAGAGGGAGGGAGGGAGAGGAAGGGCTCGGCGGCGGCGCTCGGGAGAGGTAGAGGGCGGGCTAGGGCTGGTATGGCTGGTGTAGCCAGAGGCGAGGGAGGCCACCGGCTTATATAGCGGCGCCGCTCCGTGTGTACGCGTGCGAGGGAGGGGAGGCATGGGCGCGCCGCCCCGTGAATGCGCCGCCCGTGAGGAATCACTGGTAAGGCTGACCGGCGGCAGCCTTGCCACTGATTCCCCGCGGGAAACCGAGGTGTTCGGGGAAGAAGACGCGCGGTGTCGCTGACGCGGCGGGCCCGCGGCTCTTTCGCGCCAAAACCGCTTGCCCCAGTGCCCCCGAGCGCCCCCCAGCGCGCCGAGTTCGGCCTGGGTCCGCCGACGCTAAATTCGGCCCAGGCCAGTGAAAATCGGGCTCCTGGAGGCGCGACTGGGCCGATTTTTTAGCGCCGACGCTATTTTCTGTTTGAGCTAGTGGTGCATGTTTTTGTTCAGTTAGATGTCAGTTGTCAGGACAATAGGAAATGCAACAAAGATACCTATTTTCTCATCTTAGCAGACCAGTGTGAATTTTCTGAAAATGTCAGCCTCCTATGATTATTTTTTCGAGAAAACGCAAAAGAGCTTGCGTTTCATTATATTGAAAAGACGGGGTTTAATAGTTACAATCCTCCTGGGAGGTGGTTACAGCTCGGGATGAAAGTCAATGGACGTCCCAGGTTTGCGGGATAATGTCTCTTAGCCCTAACGCGCCGGCGGCGGCCCAAAGGGTGGCCTCCTCCTTGATTTTTGCGAGCAGGTCGGCAAGCAGGGGGCGGCCACAGTTGAAGATGCAGTAATTGTGGTGCTTCCAAAACATCCAAGGGACTAGCAGGACCACGGAAGCCAGGCCTTTACGCATGGGCTTGGGCGCGAGCTGCCTAGCGGATTGCCACCAGTCGTTGAGAGATGGCTCATGATCGGGCATGGGGCATGGGACTCGGAGCCAACTGAACACCTCGTGCCAGGCCTGCCGGGCGAAGGGGCAGACAAGGAGGAGGTGGTTCATGGTCTCGGGCGCCTGGTCGCAATGTGGGCAGCGCGCGGCGCGGGGTGCGGCAAGCCACGGCGGGCAAGGCGGTCAGCGGTCTAGCAGCGGTCTAGGTGAGCTAGCCAGTGGAAGAACCTGACACGCGGTGGCGCCCAACACTTCCAGGTGAGCTTCCATGCGTCACAGGTGATGGAGCCGTGGAATGTGGCAAGGTAGGCAGATCTGGCGGAGTAGGTGTCGTTCGTGCTCCACTTCCAGGTTAGGCGGTCTGGCTCCGCGGAGAGGGTAGTATGCGCGATCTTGTGCCATAGCTGTAGGTACTGCCCAATCTCCTAGATTCCCATGACGCCCTGGATATCCTGCGCCCACCGGTTGGCAAGGAGACCGTCCGCCACGGTTCGGAGCTTACAGCGGCGTTTGGGGATGCACACGTGGAGGTGAGGCGCAATCTCGCGGACAGAGCGGCCATCAATCCACCGGTCCTCCCAAAAAAGGGCTTGTGTGCCGTTCCCAACAGACATGGTGGTGCAGGCGAAGAAGAACACATGCTCGTCGGCACTGAACTGCAGGTCTAGCCCGGCCCAGGCCCTGCCCTGGTCAGTGCGGCTGAACCACAGCCACCGTGTGCGGAGCACGAGGCATGTACGCGCCAGGTCACGGACGCCCAGTCCGCCAAGAGAGTTCGGCCTGGCGACGCGCTACCAGTTGACGTGGCAATTGCCGCTGTTAGCCTCCGCGTGCCCAGCCCAAAGAAAGCCTCGCTGGATCTTCTCAAGTGCCTTGAGGGTCTTCTTAGGGGGGCAAGAACGAGCAGCTGATGGATAGGGATCGCTGCCAGGATCGCCTTGACAAACGCGAGGCGTCCTGCCTTGTTCATGAGGCGCACCTTCCAGTAAGGTAGCATGCCAGCGGCCTTGTCGACGACGGGCTAGATCTGGGCGGCAGTGGGTCGCCGCAGCGTGAGCGGGATGCCCAAGTATGTGATCGGCATCGCGACAATCGGGCATCCCAACAGGTCGAGGGCCGGCGCGGCCTCTGCATCGCCTTGGATCAGGGTGGCGGAGCTCTTCGAGAAGTTGACGTGAAGGCCGGAGGCGCGCCCAAAGAGCTGCAGAATGCTTCTGACTGCAGATGTGTCAACCACCGTGGGATGACAAAACATGACCACATCGTCCGCGTACAGCGAGACAGATGGGATCGCACGTCGGGGGTGGAGCTGTTGCATGATGACAACTCGGTGGCGTGACGGAGCAGGTGGCCTAGTGTGTCCACCGCGAGAACGAAGAGCTGGGGCGACATGGGGTCGCCTTGCCGCAGTCCTTGGCGGTGCCAAATGGGCGGGCCTGGTTCGCCGTTCAAGGCCACCTTGGTGCTGGCCGACGATAGCAGGATTGCGAGCCAGCCTAGGAACCTGGCACCAAACCCATATTGGTGCAGGACATCGAAGAGGAACAGCCAGCTGATCGAGTCGAAGGCGCGAGTCAGGTCCAGCTTCAGCAAAACACGCGGCGCGCCTAGCTGGTGTAGCAGACGCGCGGACTGCTGCACGAGGACGAAATTGTCATGCAAGCTTCTTTCCGGGATGAACGCATTTTGGCACGTGCTGACGAGGTCGTTGAGCTTGGGCGCAAGGCAGAGCGAGAGGACCTTGGCGAAGATCTTGGCGACGAGGTGGATGAGGCTTATGGGCCTGTAGTCGCCGAGGCCTCTGGCATCCGCGCGCTTCGGGAGCAGC
>NW_021237554.1:0-396 GCF_002162155.2 Triticum dicoccoides | reverse complement strand
TCTCGCAACATAAAATTACAAAAGATAATAATTTTTACCTTGTTGCTTCTCAGTTTCAAGTTTCTTTAATTGATATAACTATAATGTGGTTGACTGTTTAACATCTCATGGTCTGAATCATGTTTCTTTAGTTTATACTTTATATAACAGGTTAACCCTTTTTGCAAAAATAAATAAATATATACAACATGCTAACCCCCATAGGCCACCATTTAGAACATATGAATCAAGTTTCCATGGCAATCAAAATTCACATCTACCCCCATAGGCAATCAAAATTCACATGTACCTTGCTCATGTCCTTTGGCAGGATTTCACTTGTCAACTCATCGGTCATCATCGCCTTGGGCTTTGGCCGTGGCGTACAACACAACATCAACAAGGGACGGAAGCAAC
>NW_021237553.1:0-4485 GCF_002162155.2 Triticum dicoccoides | reverse complement strand
TAACGAAAGGAAGAAGCAGAAGAAGCAGAGGACACGAAAACCTAACAAACTTGGCATCAGACGACTGCTGGTCACAAAGATGCACCCTGGCAAGTTTGAGGCATTAGATCCGGATCAACCTCACAAGTGCTATGGGAACCAACTCATATGCATCCTACAGGAGACAGTGAGCATGCACGACAATGACTTAAGGAGTAATGAAAATTTGAAGCACTTGCTCCTAACAAAGCTGCACAAGTGATTCCAATTCCTTGATCACGATGACCACATAGAAGAGCCATGGGATGATCATGTGATAAAAAATATTAACAATCACGCCATGGGCATGTTCAACAATGATTTGGCCTCCTGAAAAGGCAGGGTGAAACGAGCTATTGAGGCTGATGAACCCCCGTCGAAGATTCTGGAGGAAAATTCGACACTTACGGAAGAGGAGTTCCAAAAGTTCAAGGACACTTGCGCTATTGACGCAGCCAACGCCAAGGCTGAGAAATTCAAGCGGCTTCAGCGAAGGAACACGGGGAACCAACGCCTTGGAAGCCGTGTCTACATTGGCAAAAGGCCCATATGGGATAAGGAGGACGCAGAACGTGAAGCCGCGGGTATCCCAGACCCCTTCGCGAAGTTCACCGACCCCTTGGAGCATGACTTCATTAGGGCCAGGTACAAGTGGGACAAGGAAAAGAAGATTTTTTTAACACGGACCCGATAACGAGGAAATTGATTAGAATACTGGTAATTATTCTTTTACCACCTTACATATAGCTTCTGATCAAGTCGACTACACATTCGTAAACGATTCACGTTCCTTTTGCAGGAGAAGCAACACAGGCTTGCAGCCGAAAGCGAGTCTTCGTCGATGAAGCCCAAGTGGGACACCCCTCTCAAGCCTTGAACGAACTGAAGGGACTCCCTTTGGACTAGCGGCCGCAATATGGACGTGTGCATGGTGTTAGAGACGACGCCATGTGGAAGGTCTATTACAACGAGGGCTCGGAGGCCAAGAAGCAGAAAAATAAGTTCAGTCAGGCAGACATCGACGATAAGGCGAAGATTGCGTTCGAGAAAAAAGCAGCTAAGGACGAGAAAAACGCAGCTCAGGAGAAAAATGAGTTGGTCCAGCAGGCAGTCGCTGCAGCTGTAGCTTCCTGCAGAAATGATTTTGTTACTAACTTGATCTCGACTGTCATCAACTTGACGAAGGAAAATCCAGACAAGATGGCGCATGAATTTCCCATGCCTAGCTTCGTCAGGAGTAACGATGAATATCACAACCGCACCATCACCTGCTCTCGCAACTGCGCCTGGTCCCGCACTCGGACCCGCACCACACCCGCTCATAGCAGCCCGTCCTTTGTATCTAGCACGCTAGGCAGGCCTTCATCTTTGGCTGAGCTCAACACCCTCACAGTAATTACATGTCGCACCAACATATATCTAGAACCACTACAAGAAATCTGTTAATACGTGACGGTCTTTGGCCGTCACAGACCAGCCAAAAACTGTCATGCATGTCCATCCTTGACGGACTTGAGATCCGTCATGTATATCGCGTCATAATTTGACATCGTAGCTTCCATGACGGTCCTTGGCCGTCATGGAACAGCCTCAGGCCCGCCCAAGCCCAAACTATGTTGTGACGAAACAGACCGTCATGGACCAATGCCACGTAGGATTTTCAATTGATTAACTCAAATGACGTGGCTACCTACGTGGACACTATTTTTCGTCACAGAAACCATCATGGATTTAGGATCAATTTAAATTTGGTCCCATCAACTTCCTTCAGCCTAATTTTGATCAAATACACTTGTAACATAATGTGTTCCGTAAATCATAATACCAATTTTGGACCAAATCACTCAATATGCAACCATTCATAGGTATCTATAACATATATTGACAAAATCACTCAATATGCAACCATCCATACATATCTACAACCTAGCAGTTTATAATATCCTCCATGAAATGATAATATACAATATATATTGACAAAATATATCACATAGCAAGGATTAGGAACCGGTACAATCCAATTTACATCAACAAAACATATAAACTACTAAGGTTGTCACTCGTGTTCTTGTTGTCAACCCTCCTGATGGCAACTATATGTCATGGCGGATTGTGATGGACAACAACATACCTACCAAATTCACAACAACATTAGACATTTGTAGATATGAACATATAGTAGAAGAAGAAACTTAAAAAACAAATTACATACTTTCCAAAATCCTTAAATCTTATTGTGCCTACAAATGAGAATAACAAAGTATCTAGTATAAAACAACAACAAATTGACTCACTAATACATGTGCGTAGTACACAAATAAACAAGTTTAAACCTCTGTATTCTTACTGTAGGACTGCCACAATATAACTATGTGGAATTTTCTTCTTAGATTCAGATTAAACTTATTTCTGGAATACATATTCACCGGGCGGCACGAGGCGACAAGGATAGAAAAAGAAATGCCTAGGGAGAAAACCCACCAACAAAATAATGCTCAGCATTTCTACCGAAAGTTGTGTTTGTCCATATAGTAGGTTTTTGGTTTTAAAGGTCAAGATAATGCTCCGCATTTGCTAATTGTCATTTCAGATTAGATCTGGAAATTCTGTACATATATTTCGAAGGTAAAAGCTGAATTTTTGCCAAGTTCATTTTCATATACCATTGCTATATATAAACCACCAGTCAGCAATGAGGATTGGTTTTAAATTTCTCAGATTTGATAAGTGACCCCTATTTACTAGAATGCAGTTTCAGCGTACTCGTCACTCTTGAAACAAGAGTTGGAGCTATCCTGTTTATATGAACGCCTGATCCAGTTGGAAAGTAAACAGGCAAGAAGGCATCCAAAATCATTTTTATTGTGCGTACAAATGAGAATAACAAGGCATCTAGTATAAAACACCAATAATAGCAACAGCAGTTGAGGCCATACAAATGAGAATAACAAAGTACCCTGCTGATAAAACATGCATTGCAGAAGTCAATTTACTATAGCAGCATCAGTTGTGGCCATATAGATCCGCCAAAAAATGGCATCACTAACAAACAATATCCATGATACAGAGCCACTGCTCATCGACCTGGCTGGTGTAAGCTTCTAATGTTCATGTCTCAACAAGTTTACATATGAAACTAAATATTTATCAAGGCACCGACAATAGTGGACAACACTTGCTTGCCAAGTGAACTCCAAATGGCATGCAAAATAACTAAGAGCTATGGCCTCTAATAAATCTATAGAAGTGGCAAATGGTTTTGTTAAGAGATACTGAGATAATGGTTAGGATGTATAGGATTACTTTGATTTGAGTGCATGAGATGATAGATTTAACCACCACGATCCATGGGGCACAAACAAATTAGATGAAAATCACACCCTGGTGAAAATGCGCAACTCTGAACTAAATCAACTAAATATGTGTACTTAAGTAGCAGTTGAGCTATGGAATGAAAATAACGGAGAAATCATAGGAGTGGCAGTGGAGATCGCGGTTAAAGTCCCAACTACCAACGGCCGCCATGGTTGCCCTATCAAGCTCAATTGTGCGCCATGCAGCGGCACGATTGTTATGAAGCTACTTAGACCTGCATCCCAGAAATAGAGATCATAATAAGACAATTAGAGTGTTAAGTGATCGAAATAAAAGGAGAGGAACAACATAAAGAAAAAAATATTTAGGATCACTTGTCATGAGCACTATTCAGGAGGGCGACCTAGTGATGAAGCAAGGGAGTTCAACAAACAATGCGTTGTGTCAATGTGCTGGCAAGTGCTAGCTGAGTGTGTGCCTCCAGGTTGAGAGAGAGTGAGCAAACACGTGGCCTTGGTACTAGTAGGTGCACAACTAATAGTAGTACTACTACTCTAAATTGACTCACTAATATATGTGCTTAGTACACAAATTAACAAGTTTATACCTCTGTATTCTTACTGTACGACCACCACAATGTAACAATGTAATTTTCTTCTTAGGTTCAGAGTAAACTTATTTCTGGAATACATGTTCGCCGGGCTGCAGGAGACAATAAGGACAGAAAAATAAAAATACCTGGGAAATACATGGGGAGAAAACACTAAACACAACATGTCAACAAGTTAATACAGTAACAAAAATCATGTCTCCAAGACCTAGGGAAAAATCTGAACTAAATTAGAACTTGATAGAAGGCCACATACCACAGCGCGGCGGTTGTCTCTACTTGTACATTGTTGTTTGTCTCTACTTGGTACCCTGCAGTGTACATGATACAGAAAAAATTCAGAGAAAATTTAGTGTTAAACATTCAGAGAGGAAGCGCCCACACACAACACACTGGCTGCTGCACCAGAGACCTCGATAGTAGCTGCGGCACCTTGTCAGCACGCACAGAGAACACATCTTTATAGTTAGAGAGAGCAGTAGCCACGCTAGGTGATCGACACTGACAGTGTTCGACCTTTGTAATGAATCTATATAGGAACA
>NW_021237552.1:0-912 GCF_002162155.2 Triticum dicoccoides | reverse complement strand
GATTGAGTCCTTGACATCGTGGTTCATCCGATGAGATCATCGTGGAACATGTGGGAGCCAACATGGGTATCCAGATCCCGCTGTTGGTTATTGACCGGAGAACGTCTCGGTCATGTCTGCTTGTCTCCCGAACCCGTAGGGTCTACACACTTAAGGTTCGATGACGCTAGGGTTATAAAGGAAGCTTGTATGTGGTTACCGAATGTTGTTCGGAGTCCCGGATGAGATCCCGGACGTCACGAGGAGTTCCGGAATGGTCCGGAGGTAAAGATTTATATATAGGAAGTCCTGTTTCGGCCATCGGGACAAGTTTCGGGGTCATCGGTATTGTACCGGGACCACCGGAAGGGTCCCGGGGGCCCACTGGGTGGGGCCACCTGCCCCGGGGGGCCACATGGGCTGTAGGGGGTGCGCCTTGGCCTACATGGGCCAAGGGCACCAGCCCCTAGAGGCCCATGCGCCAAGAGTGGAGGAAAAGGGGAGAGTCCTAAAGGGGGAAGGCACCTCCGAGGTGCCTTGGGGAGGATGGACTCCTCCCCCCCTCTTAGCCGCACCCCTTCCTTGGAGGAAGGGGCAAGGCTGCGCCTCCCCCTCTCCCCTGCCCCTATATATAGTGGAGGGGAGGGAGGGCATCTATACCTGAGCCCTTGGCGCCTCCCTCCCTCCCGTGACACCTCCTCCTCTCCCGTAGGTGCTTGGCGAAGCCCTGCAGGATTGCCACGCTCCTCCATCACCACCACGCCGTTGTGCTGCTGCTGGATGGAGTCTTCCTCAACCTCTCCCTCTCTCCTTGCTGGATCAAGGCGTGGGAGACATCGTCGAGCTGTACGTGTGTTGAACGCGGAGGTGCCGTCCGTTCGGCACTAGGATCATCGGTGATCTGAATCACGACGAGTACGACTCCATCAACCC
>NW_021237551.1:0-1155 GCF_002162155.2 Triticum dicoccoides | reverse complement strand
GTTCTAAACAAAGTGTCGTGGTGGGATCTACGTGTGAAGCGGAGTACATAGCTGCTTCGGAAAAAGCAAATGAAGGAGTCTGGATGAAGGAGTTCATATCCGATCTAGGTGTCATACCTAGTGCATCGGGTCCAATGAAAATCTTTTGTGACAATACTGGTGCAATTGCCTTGGCAAAGGAATCCAGATTTCACAAGAGAACCAAGCACATCAAGAGATGCTTCAACTCCATCTAGGACCAAGTCCAGGTGGGAGACATAGAGATTTGCAAGATACATACAGATCTGAATGTTGCATACCCGTTGACTAAGCCTCTTCCACGAGCAAAACATGATCAGCACCAAGACTCCATGGGTGTTAGAATCATTACTGTGTAATATAGATTATTGACTCTAGTGCAAGTGGGAGACTGAGGAAATATGCCCTAGAGGCAATAATAAAGTTATTATTTATTTCATCATATCATATGATTAAATGTTTATTATTCATGCTAGAATTGTATTAACCGGAAACATAATACATGTGTGAATACATAGACAAACATAGTGTCACTAGTATGCCTCTACTTGACTATCTCATTGATCAAAGATGGTTGAGTTTCCTAGCCATAGACATGAGTTGTCATTTGATCAACGGGATCACATCATTAGGAGGATGATGTGATTGACTTGACCCATTCCATTAGCTTAGCACTTGATCGTTTAGTATGTTGCTATTGCTTTCTTCATGACTTATACATGTTCCTATGACTATGAGATTATGCAACTCCCGTTTACCGGAGGAACACCTTGTGTGCTACCAAACGTCACAACGTAACTGGGTGATTATAAAGGTGCTCTACAAGTGTCTCTGAAGGTACTTGTTGAGTTGGCATATTTCGAGATTAGGATTTGTCACTCTGATTGTCGGAGAGGTATCTCTGGGCCCTCTCGGTGATGCACATCACTATAAGCCTTGCAAGCAATGTGACTAATGAGTTAGTTGTGGGATGATGCATTACATAACAAGTAAAGAGACTTGCCAGTAATGATATTGAACTAGGTATTGAGATACCGATGATCGAATCTCGGGCAAGTAACAAACTGATGACAAAGGGAACAACGTATGTTGTTATGCGGTTTGACCGATAAAGATCTTCGTAGAATATGTGGGAAC
>NW_021237550.1:0-407 GCF_002162155.2 Triticum dicoccoides | reverse complement strand
AAAACCGAACTATAATCAAGTGTTCATAATCATGGAATAAATAAAGCGTTGTGCTAGGTGCCATTCGGCCGGCCCAAATTTTGGTCGCCCGCGCACTAGTCATCAGATGCAAGTTGCGTATGCCGGCTGATTTGGCTGCTCAGCTCCTTCCTCCCCACACCTTGCGCAGCCTCGCCCAACACCCTTCCCTCGCGCAGCTTGCCAGTGCCCCCGCCCCTCCCCCGACAACATCGCACCTCCTGTCGTGCAGGTCCCTAGCACCGCGCCACGCTGGAGAGATGCAATATCAATGGTTTCTGCCGCTCTGATCCTCGCAATAGACACTGGCACTAGTTCCAGCAAAAACTCTCTCTGGTTCCAGCATTTGCATGCGCTGGGTGTAACATCTCGCCAGCAAGCCGGTGCTC
>NW_021237549.1:0-2590 GCF_002162155.2 Triticum dicoccoides | reverse complement strand
GTTTGTTCCTGAGGACATGGGAGAAGTCTTGCTATTAGTAGTCATGTGAATTTGGTATTCGTTCGATATTTTGATGAGATGTATGTTGTCATCCCTCTAGTGGTGTCATGTGAACGTCGACTACATGACACTTCACCATTGTTTGTGCCTAGAGGGAGGCATTGGGAAGTAATAAGTAGATGATGGGTTGCTAGAGTGACAGAAGCTTAAACCCTAGTTTATGCATCGCTTCGTAAGGGGCTGATTTGGATCCATATGTTTCATGCTATGGTTAGGTTTACCTTAATACTTCTGTTGTAGTTGCGGATGCTTGCAATGGGGTTAATCATAAGTGGGATACTTTTCCAAGTAAGGATAGTACCCAAGCACCGGTCCACCCACATATCAAATTATCAAAGTACAGAACGTGAATCATATGATCAAGATGAAAACTAGCTTGACGATAATTCCCATGTGTCCTCGAGAGCGTTTTTCTTCATATAAGAGTTTGTCCAGGCTTTCCGTTTGCTACAAAAAGGATTGGGCCATCTTGATGCACCTTATTTACTTTTATTACTTGCTACTCATTACCAATTACCTTATAAAAAAACTATCTGTTACCGATAATTTCAGTGCTTGCAGAGAATACCTTGTTGAAAACCGCTTAGCATTTCCTTCTGCTCCTCGTTGGGTTCGACACTCTTACTTATCGAAAGGACTACAATAGATCCCCTATACTTGTGGGTCATAAGACTCTTTTCTGGCATCGTTGCCGGGGAGTGAAGCGCCTTTGGTAGGTGGAATTTGGTAAGAATAATTTATATAGTGTGCTGAAATTTATTATCACTTGTTACTATGGAAAGTAATCCTTTGAGGGGCTTGTTTGGGGTATCTTCACCCCGACCAGTAGAGCAAATAGTTGCTCCTCAACCTACTCAACCTACTCAACCTACTGAAAATGAAAATGTTTACTTTGAAATTCCTTCGGGTACGATAGAGAAACAGCTAGCTAATCCTTTTGCAGGAGATGGAACATTGCATCCTGACTTACACTTAATCTATGTGGATGAAGTTTGTGGATTATTTAAGCTTGCAGGTATGCCCGATGATGTTATCAAGAAGAAGGTCTTCCCTTTATCTTTGAAGGGAGATGCATGGACATGGTATAGGCTATGTGATGATATGGGATCATGGGACAACAAACGGTTGAAATTGGAATTCCATCAGAAGTTTTATCCTATGCATCTTGTTCATCACAATCGTAATTATATATATAATTTTTGGCCTCGTGAAGGAGAAAGCATCTCTCAACCTTGGGGGAGGCTTAAGTCAATGATATATTCATGCCCCAATCATGAGCTCTCAATAGAAATGATTATTCAAAAAATTTATGCTCGGCTTTCTGACAACAATCGCTCCATGCTCGATACTTCTTGTACTGCTTCCTTTATGAAGACTATTGAATACAAATGGAATTTATTGGAGAGAATTAAACACAACTCTGAAGATTGGGATCTCGACGAAGGTAAGGAGTCAGGTATAACACCTAAGTTTGATTGTGTTAAATCTTTTATGGATACCGATGTTTTCCGTAAATTTAGCACTAAATATGGACTTGACTCTTAGATAGTAGCTTCTTTCTGTGAATCCTTTACTGCTCATGTTGATCTCCCTAAAGACAAGTGGTTTAAATATAATCCTCCCATTGAAACAAAAGTAGTTGCACCTATTAAAATTGAAGAAAAGACTATCACTTATAGTGATCCTGTTGTTCCCACTGCTTATGTTGAGAAACCACCTTTCCCTATTAGAATAAAGGATCATGCTAAAGCTTCAACTTTGGTTCATAGAAGTAATATTAGAACTTATACACCTCCTGGGCAAGTTAAAGTTGAACCTAATATTGCTATTGTTAAAGATCTCCTGGCTGATAATATCGATGGGCATGTTATTTATTTCCGTGATGAGACTGCTAGAATTGCTAAACCTGGTGCTAAAGATAAACATAGACCTGTGGTAGGCATGCCTGTTATTTCGGTTAAAATAGGAGATCATTATTATCATGGCTTGTGTGATATGGGTGCTAGTGCTAGTGCAATACCTATTTCCTTATACAAAGAAATTATGCATGATATTGCACCAAGTGAGATAGAAGGTATTGATGTTACCATTAAGCTTGCTAATAGAGGTACTATTTCACCAATTGGGATTGTTAGAGATGTTGAAGTCTTGTGTGGGAAGGCTAAATATCCTGCTGATTTTCTTGTTCTTGGTTCCCCTCAAGATAGCTTTTGTCCCATTATATTTGGTAGACCCTTCTTGAACACTATTAATGCTAAGATAGATTGCAATAAGGATGTTGTTACTATTGGTTTGGATGATATGTTGTAACGCCCCGAGACTGATGCTCTAGATGCTTTCCTTTTATCATAGTTGTTGGCGTGTGTTTGCTATGTTTGTTGCATTATCATAATGATTTTTGCATATTTCTTTTCTATGTGTTTATGCCATGATCATGATGAGTCCCATTGTCATATTTTGCTTCTTGCATCATGTTCATCATCGGTTATATTGCATTGCCATGTATATCTCTTATCTTATTGCATTTGGT
>NW_021237548.1:0-1954 GCF_002162155.2 Triticum dicoccoides | reverse complement strand
GACCTACCTAAACACTCAAGTCTCTAGTCCAGGTTTATCGCCTATTCGGGTTCCATCCATGAGGAGATCCGGCCGGAGTTTCGCTCACAGCCCCAAACGATGTGAACAGGGTTCCGTGACACCAAACGGGCGCCCGGTATACCCGGCCACGTGCCTACCGCATCACAGCCCACCCCTACGGTCAGCGCTGTCCACGGCCTCCAGCATACTACAAACACCAGAAACTACTTGCAACTCCTGGACAGAGGACAAGGGTGAATAAGAAGTCGAGCGGGGTCATATTTCAGGGCCCAATGTATGGTAGTAGCTGAATCATGGATCACAAACACAGAACTCAGTTCCTGAGGACGGCTTCAATGAGACAACCCACCATGTACTCCTACATGGCCTCTCACCGCTACCTTTACCAAATCGTGTTCACACGCTTAGCTCACACACAGTAGGACATGTTCACATGCCTCTGATTCATCCCCGATGAATCAGACCTGACTCAACTCTAAGCAGTAGCAGGCATGACAAACAAGCATGAATGAGTAGGCACATCAGGGCTCAAACAACTCCTACTCATGCTAGTGGGTTTCATCTATTTACTGTGGCAATGACAGGTCATGCAAAGGATAAAGGGGTTCAGCTACCGCTGCAAGTAACAAATATGTCGTTGTTGTCCTAATGCAGTAAAAGAGAGTAGGAGCGAGAGAGTGGGATTTTATCGGAATGAACAAGGGGGTTTTGCTTGCCTGGCACTTCTGAAGATAACATTGAGTCTTCATCAGTGTCAATGATCACATCATCGGTATCACGTCTATCGAGAGGGGACAATACCGGCAACACAGAAGGAAACACAATCAATGCAATGCACAATATGATGCATGATCATGACATGGCAATATGAATGTGTTTTGGGCTAATGCACCTAAAACCAGATTAAATGAAGTTGGTTTGAATACAAGATTCAAATTCAAACCCCATATGTGATTAAATAAATGCCCTTTAATTGATTTGTGCTAAACAGCAGCTATAAGTTGTTCTAACATGCATGAAAATGGTACAGATGGATTCCTTGAATTTTTCTGATAATTTTTCATATATAAATTATTTAATTTGGAGTTACGGTTAATTTTCTATGAATTTTTGAAGTTTGTGGTATTTTCTGGAATTTCCTGAATATTATTAAATCCAGAAAATACTTATTGCGTCAGCCCCACGTCACAGTGACGTCAGCAGGGTCAACTGGGCTGGCTCGGTCAAACCTGACGTGTGGGGGCCACACGTCAGTGACACAGGGCTAGTTAGTGTCAATGACAGGTGGGGCCGGGTCAAAGGCCACGTCAGCACGGTCAAAGCTGACGCGTGGGGCCACTGTGATTAATCTAAACTAACAGAAGTTTAAGCCATGGTTAATTAAGGGCGTGGGGCCCAGCTGTCAGTGTCCCAAGCGGTGGTTAGTGGCTAATTAAGCCAGCCCGTCACTGGCCACCGGAGTTCGGCCGGCGGCGACCCGGAACACGGCGGAAGTTCACCGGGGTTGCGCTACGGGCAACGGCTGGACGCGCGAAGGGCACCAGAAGGTAGCCCGTGCCCGTGCGCATCTAGGGGGGCCAACGGGAGGTGCGGGGGTGGCCGGGGTTCGCCGGAGTGGAGCCCGAGGCGGCGGCCGGAGTTCGGACCTCGGTGAAAACGGCGTTGTGGAGCACGGGCGAGTGGGGTAAAGCACTGCGCAGCCTCCTGGAGTCACCACGAGCTCGGTGAGATGCACGGGCGCGACCCGTTCGAGCTCAGGCCACGGCGGCGACATGGTCAGCGGCGGCCGGAGTTCGGCCGCGACGGGGCTATGGCCTAGAGCTCGCAAACGCGAGGGGAGAGAGAGGGGTTCTGCACGGAGGCTCACCGCGGAGCTGTAGGGAGGGTCAGTGGGCTCGGGGGCGCGCCGGAGTGGCCGAATTCGACGGAGACG
>NW_021237547.1:0-637 GCF_002162155.2 Triticum dicoccoides | reverse complement strand
TGTCGTCTCGTGCTTATAATACTCCACCTCATAGTGATTGCGCCTTTGTGAGTCTGTGGTTTTCTCCCGCAAAGGTTACATAGAAATCTGTGTCTCTTGGGTCTCATTTATTCTCGTTTTATCTAACAAGTATGTTAGGGCCTAGGGCTGTTAAGTGCATCTTCCTTGGTTATAAGTCTAGTGTTAAAGGTTTTAAATTGTGGAATCCTGACACCCAAAAGGTTGTTATTAGCAGAAACATTATCTTTAATGAATCTGCTATGATACATGATTTTTCATATACTAATGTTCCTATTGAGAGTGAACAACGGGCTACTATTGTAACGCCCCGGATTCGATGCGCCAGGTGTCTGCCAGTTATTCGTCAGTGTTGCCATGTCATTTGCTTGCGTGTTGCACTTTGCCATGTCATCATATGCATTTCATATCATGTCATCAAGTGCATTTCATTTTGCATACGTGTTCATCTCATGCATCCGAGCCTTTTCCCCGTTGTCCGTTTTGCAATCCGGCACTCCTACGTCCTCCGGCGTCCTCCTTTTGTCTCCTGTTGTGAGTGGGTGTTGAACTTTCTCGGAATGGCCCGAGGTTTTCCAAGTGGCCTTGGTCTAGCACCGGTAGACCGCCTGTCAAGTTT
>NW_021237546.1:0-909 GCF_002162155.2 Triticum dicoccoides | reverse complement strand
ATCCCGTGTTAGTCAAAATGTTGGAGTTTGCGCCTTTGGAGGAGAGCGAAGGGGGGCACAGGGAAACTACCACCTCTGCCAAGGAGGCCTTCAATAAGGGGGGAATCGAGAATCCCTCCTTCCAGGGGGAGAAGAGGACCGCTTCCAAAGACCCGGAGGCCAAGGCCTCAAAGCGGGGAAGGAAATCTGCGCCGGAAGGTCCTGCGCCGGGAAGAGCCCTGGCCGCAGAGTCTCCCCAGAGGAGTCAGCCCTCCAGCGAGCCGTAAGTAAAAAAGGGGGGAATTTTGTAATAGGGGACGCCCCTATATTATTTCCAAAGGTAACCGAAGTTTTCACCTTGTAGTTCGGATCTCAGCCCATCTCAGCAGAGCTCATCTTCGGGGGACCTTCGTCCGGAGATGATGGAGAGCGAGACGCCTCCATCTGCCACCCCGTCGGGCGGGGCGGACGACCCTGAGGTGTCGTCACGGAGGGTCTCCCCGAGTCCGGCGGGGCCGGAGAGTTCGGCACCCATTGGAGTACGGCCGGTGGAGCTGCAGGATTTGCTCAAGAGGGCGTCTATCTCAGAAGATCACCGCACATTAATGAGTATGGTGATTGAGAGGATCTCATCCGCCGAAAGCGGGTTATATGAGGCCGTCGGAAGTTTGCTGACAGGGTTTGAGGTACGCAAAAAATGACATACCATTTGACAGTTTTGCACATGGAGTGCGCCCTGTATAGATAGTAGCCCCTGAGACTTGGTATGCTGTCGAAAGTGACAGCGTGCCAAGGATCATAATCTCAGTTATAGAATGTCGCCTTTCCTATGCAGGTGGCGAACGTTCGGTGGCCAGCCGGACTGATGGAGTTGCCGAACTGAAGAGGCAACTTGATGTTGCGGATGTGGACATCGCGCTGGTCAATAAA
>NW_021237545.1:0-666 GCF_002162155.2 Triticum dicoccoides | reverse complement strand
AAAAAAAAGTTCATCATTGTTTAAAATGCTTATATGTAATTTTTCTTCAAAATAAGAAAATTTTCATTAGAATTTTAAAAATATTTATTATTATGAAATCATGAACATTTTTTAAATAAATTCACTTTCTAAATTACCAATTGTTTTGATGAGTAAGAGTAAATAAAAGCAAAAAAAAATGAAAAAAATAAAGGCAATTAAAAAAACTAGGGCGTCCAGCCCCGCTCATGGGCCGGCCCGCTAGGGGCGCACAGGAGCGAAAGTGTGCGCGCTGGCATGTTCGCAAAACCACTAATTAAGAAGTTCTCGTTGCAAAGATAACTCCCACGTTGTCGCAACATGGGAGTTTTCCCTTTTCTCGTAGATTCATTTATACAAAATGTTTTATCTATTAAACTGTGTGTCCATATCTCGAATCGTTTTCACTGTTGGATTCCTCACGCCGAGATCTTCAAAACTAGATCTCATGTTCATAGGTTTTGATGAACTATTTTTCTCACAAAAAAACCGGTTAAAAAAGGCACTCTCGTGCCTCTCGCGAAAGGAAAAAAAGAAGAGAAAACATGTTTTTTTTTCATTTTCGAGGATGCACGGCCGTGCCTCTTATGAAAGCATAACCGTACCTCTCACGGAAGCAGATCCGTGCCTCTCTCGAAACAAAAAAAA
>NW_021237544.1:0-1507 GCF_002162155.2 Triticum dicoccoides | reverse complement strand
CCAAATCTATGATCTACAAAATCAAAACTGTGAGTATGAATATAGATTCAAAAAGATGAGTTTGGCTGCATATTTGAGGATTCCGGAGACTCGATCATCCTTCTATGATGGTGAGCCTATGCCATGGAAGGTGGACGACAAGCCTGCATCATCAACAACACCTCCATCGTCAACAACGAAGAAGGAGACATAATCACATGAGTATGGGCACTCCCCTTGGCAACTGCCAAGCTTGGGGGAGGTGCCCTGTTATCGTATCACCATCACAACTCCTATCTTTACCGTTTTTTTAGTTTGATCCTGTTAGTAGTATCTTGATTTAGTAGAATAAAGTCATGGCATGATCTAGTTTTGAGTTTTGCTTTATGATCCTTCTTTGTAATCGAGTCCGTGAGCTATATAATAAACAGTAGTGTTGAGTCAAGGGCTTGATTATTTTGCCATGATCTTGGGTAAACAGAAAGAAGAAAAAGAATAACAAGAATCAAAGAGTTCATATTGATCTTATCGAAAGTAATGACTTCACATAGAAAGAGTATGATGACCAAAAGTTGTTGAGAGTTGGCAAATATAGTTTTGGTCATCGTTGCAATTAATAGGAAGTAATAAGGAAAGAGAGGTTTCACATATAGATATATTATCATTGACATCTTTTATGATTGGAAGCACTCATTAAAATATGACATGCTAAAGAGTTGAGGTTGGACAAGGAAGACAACATAATGAGTTATGTTTTCATACATCTGAGATAAAGTATGTTGTCATGGATCCTCTAACGTGTTGAGCTTGCCTTTCCCCCTCATGCTAGCCAAATTCTCAGCACCAAGTAGAAATACTACTTGTGATTCCAAATACCCTTAAACCAGTTTAGCCATGAGAGTCCACCATATCTACCTATGGATTGAGTAAGATCCTTCAAGTAAGTTGTCAACGGTGCAAGCAATAAAAATTGCTCTCTAAATATGCATGACTTATTAGTGCGAAGAAAATAAGCTTTGTAGGAACTTGTTGTGGAAGTAATAAAAGCGACGGACTACATAATAAAGGTCCACATACAAGGGGCAATATAAAGTGATGTTCTTTTGCATTAAGATTTTGTGCATCAACCCTAAACGCGCATGACAACCTCTGCTTCCCTCTGCAAAGGGCCTATCTTTTATTATTATCCTCTACCTTATGCAAGAGTCACGGTGATCTTCACCTTTCCTTTTTCATTTTATCCTTTGGCAAACTCAGCATGTTGGAAAGAACATGATATATATATATATAATTGGATGTAGGGGAGCATGAATTATTATTGTTGACATTACCCTTGAGGTAAAAGGTTGTGGGGCAAAACTATAAGCCCCTATCATTCTTTGTGTCCGATTAAAACTCCGTAAACACAAGTATTGCGTGAATATTAGCAATTATGAAGGACTAAGTGATAGTTGAGTGTGTGGACTTGCTTTTAAGCTCTGACATAGACTCTTTCCGATGTTATGATAAATTGCAATTGCTTCAATGA
>NW_021237543.1:0-403 GCF_002162155.2 Triticum dicoccoides | reverse complement strand
GAGCCGGAGGAAGATCCCAAATCACGGGTGTGCTTACGGGACTCCTCGTAAGTGAGCTGAGCTGTCTCTACGTTAATGGCCTTGTTCACAAGAGCTTGGAATGTATCACAATGATGTAGGTGGAGATCATGACGCAACTTGGGGTTGAGACCCTTCCGGAACCTAGCCTGCTTCTTGGCGTCCGTGGACACTTCTTCTGTGGCATAGCGGGCGAGGTTCTCAAACTCTCTACTGTAAGCATCAACAGCCATCTTACTCTGGGTGAAACTACAGAACTCTTCTCTCCTGCGATCGATGAGGGCTTCAGGAATGTGATGCTCGCGAAAAGCCTCAGTGAAATCTCTCCAGGTAGGAATCTGACCAGCTGGAAGCATAGCCTCATAGTTCTGCCACCAAAGACTAG
>NW_021237542.1:0-992 GCF_002162155.2 Triticum dicoccoides | reverse complement strand
AGGAAGTTGATGGTCTCGGAATGTAACCATGTCAGTGAGTAATATATTTGCTCGTTGACCTAAAAAATGGACCAGATCTTGAAGACTAGAGAAATGAATATTCGCCAAAATTCCAAGAAATCTTGAGTAGTTTATGATAATTTTTTGCATTATAGCAAGTGTATTTTTATCTAGTCCTCTGAATCTCGCAATAGACACCACCTCCATCTTCTCATTGGTATTTGTTTACAAATTGACAAGTTCCTCCCACTTTTCTGAGGTGCCTATTTACATATTGATAAGCTCCTTCTATGGGCCATCAATACCCACAAGGCAGTTGTCTCCACATATATGAGCGACATCCATTTTTTTTATTTTTTTGCGGGAAAACTTTCAATATGTTCATCTTTTATCATGGCAGTACAACGAACACTAGAAATAATAAAAATGACATCCAGATCCGTAGTCCACCTAGCGACGACTACAATCACTGAAGCGAGCCGAAGACGCGCCGCTGTCATCACCCCTCCCTCGCCAGAGTCTGGAACAACTTGTTGTAGTAGACAGTCGGGAAGTCGTCGTGCTAAGGCCCCGTAGGACCAGCGCATCAGAACAACAACCGCCGCTGATGAAGAATAACGTAGATCGAAAGGATCCAACCTGAAGACACACGAACATAGACAAACCACAACCAGATCCGAGCAAAACCACCGAGGATAGATCCGCCGGAGACACACCTTCACACGCCCACCAACGATGCTAGACGCACCACCAGAACGGGGACTAGGTGGGGAGACCTTTATTCCTTCTTCAGGGAGCCCCCGCCGTCTCGTTTTCTTGACTATGACACAAACCCTAACAAATCTCGAAGGAACGACTAACAATGGAGCCCTCCCGCCGGTCCTTGCCAGGATCCATCGCGCCCCCATGGCCCTAGGGCCACCGGAGACGAGGCGGACCTGCGGCGGAGCCGGCGAGAGGCACGAACCCTAGCTTTTCTTGGAGGAGGAGGC
>NW_021237541.1:0-670 GCF_002162155.2 Triticum dicoccoides | reverse complement strand
TGTTTAAGTTGTCGTCTGAGACAGAGGCAACTTGGGCGCAGATTTTACGTAGTAAATATCTGCACTCAAAGACTTTATCCCAAGTCACTCTCAGACCTACAGATTCGCCGTTCTGGAAAGGGCTCATGAGGGTTAAGGCCGCTTTCTTCAACAGAACGAGATGTATTGTTGGTAATGGAGATGATACGCGATTCTGGGAGGATACGTGGCTGGGTGACGCGCCTTTGGCTACACAATATCCAACACTATAACGTATTGTTCAGCGTAGGGACGCTCTTGTTGCGACGGTGATGCAGTCTATTCCTCTAAACATGCAGTTTAGGAGAGTGCTTGTTGGACCTCAATGGGAAGCATGGCTTCACTTGGTCCGTAGGCTGATGGACGTTCAGCTAAATCCTCAGCCCGACCAGTTGTGTTGGAAACTAACTAAAACTGGGGTGTTCACGGTAAAATCGATGTATATGGATATTATTAATTCATCTGTGATACCTACGACTAAGGAGGTCTGGAAAGTTAAGGTTCCTTTGAAGATTAAAGTGTTTATGTGGTTTGTGCATAAACAAGTTATTCTTACAAAGGACAATCTAGTTAAGCGCAACTGGACAGGATCTACTAGGTGTAGTTTCTGTGATTGGGATGAGACTATCAAGCATTTATTTTTTAATTGCCC
>NW_021237540.1:0-1272 GCF_002162155.2 Triticum dicoccoides | reverse complement strand
GATTCGGGATTCAGTTTAACTCTTTACTTTGTTTCTTTGTTAGATTTTTGTGTTTATTGCATTCTGTAGCTTCCTCAAGAAGTAAAATGGTGTTGTGTCTAGTCCTCATTAACTACGTGTTTAGTTCCTTTACAGGACTAGTTCAGTAATGAGTATATAAATACTCAGGCATTCATTATTTTGTTCATCCTGCAGCTTTGCAAGTATAAGCACCACCATTGTTTAGTTCCCAGGATCTCTTTGCTGTCATGTTGAATTTGGAGGTGATACGTTCTTCCGTTGAGTAACCAACGGTTGGGTTTCAACAACTAACAGTGCTACACCACCTTGATTTTCATGTGGTGTATATGTTTGTAAAGCACTTAGCAATTGGTAAGCCGGTTATCTAGTTAGCAAGCTTATTTTTTAAACATATGCTTATCTCATTTTAGTGAGCTCAGCTTCAGTCTTGTGCGAAAAATTCTATGGTTTTGTCTCTAATTGTGCTATTATCGATTTCTTGGTTTAAATCATGGGCCTGGTTTCTGGTGGAAATATAATTCACGGGCCTATGTGGCATCTGTTTTGATCGGTTTCACAGAGTGTTTAACTTATCTGGTTCAGAGGTGCTTTGACATTTCAACTTTTCTTACTTATGCTCGTGTAGTTGTCTCCCAATATTTATCTTCATGTTCATACAGTTTCTTACTTCTGCACGCTTCTTCTATGCAGTTAAACACACATGCCTGGTTATCAAAGACTCATGTAGGATGGTCCCGAGCTCCAAACCATGGAGGCAGTGGCCTCTTCTCTGTCTCTGTTGGTTAGCACCTGGCCTTCTCCCTCTACTTTGTTTATCCTAGTGCCCACAACCTGGTCATCTCCACTCTCTTCTGACCTCCGCCTCACGGACGAGGTGAGATGGAGTGGTGGATCGATTCCCTTGGCATCAGCTTGATTATTTCTCTTTGTGTATGATGACAGTTGAAACCTGAAACATTGTGTATGAAGTCTAATCTTATGCATGCTCATTTATCCTTCTTGTTAATGGAATTGGGGCTGGCAGAAAATGTTAAGCACGAAGGAAAGCAGCTGCATCACCACAAACGCCAAGGAGAAGCACACGAATGTAAGTAGTACTGCTGCTTTAAACTCCCAAAGGTTTTGTCTCTAGTAAAATTTTCATCGAGGCATAGACATCAAGTGTTTGTCACACTTGAAACTAATGTGCAAAGGTCAGAGAAAAACAAACAAGTGTGTGCATTGGGATCATTTACTGGTTGGTTGCTTACC
>NW_021237539.1:0-828 GCF_002162155.2 Triticum dicoccoides | reverse complement strand
GATCCACTTAGTGAACTTGTCGACTGCTACCAGCACATGGGTAAAACCGCTTCTGCTTGTTCTCAAAGGACCGACCATATCCAAACCCCACACTGCAAAGGGCCAGACGAGTGGTATAGTCTTCAAAGCTGACGCGGGCTTGTGCGACATATTGGAATAAAATTGACACCCCTCGCACTTGTCGACTATCTCCTTCACCATTTCATTCGCTCTTGGCCAATAAAACCCGGCTCGGTATGCTTTGGCCACGAAGGTCCGAGAGGACGCATGATGGCCACAGGTCCGCGAGTGGATGTCATCAAGGATTATTCGACCTTCCTCTGGCGTTATGCATTTCTGACCAACTCCAGTCGCGCTTTCTCTGTACAACTGTCCCTTTATCACAGTAAAGGATTTAGATCAGTGGACGATCTGTCGAGCCTCTTCTTCGTCTTCCGGGAGCTCTTTCCTCAAGATATACGTGATATATGGTACTGTCCAATCTAGAGTGATCACTAGAACTTCCATGATCAGGTCGACCACTGCTGGGACTTCAACCTCAGTCGGGTCCGTGACACTCTTAGGCTGCGGGGCTTCATCGGTAAAAGGATCTTCTACGACTGACGGAGTGTGGATATGTTCCAAAAACACACCACTAGGGATGGCTTCTCTCTTGGATCCTATCTTCGCCAGGTCGTCAGCTGCTTGATTTTTCAGTCGGGGTATGTGGTGGAGCTCTAACCCTTCGAACTTCTTTTCAAGCTTCCTCACTGCATTGCAGTATCCAGTCATGGCTGGGCTTCTAACGTCCCGTTCTTTCATTACTTGATTGACCACCAAATCTGAATC
>NW_021237538.1:0-866 GCF_002162155.2 Triticum dicoccoides | reverse complement strand
GTTATCAATGACATCCAATGCCCATAGCTAGGAAACCATGACTATCTGTTGATCAACGAGCTAGTCAACTAGAGGCTTACTAGGGACATATTGTGGTCTATGTATTCACACGTGTATTACGATTTTCAGATAATACAGTTATAGCATGAATAAAGACAATTATCACGAACAAAGAAATATAATAATAATACTTTTATTATTGCCTCTAGGGCATATTTCCAACAGTCTCCCACTTGCACTAGAGTCAATAATCTAGTTACATTGTGATGAATCAAACACCCATGGAATTCTGATGTTGATCATGTTTTGCCCTAGGGAGAGGTTTAGTCAACGGATCTGCTACATTCAGGTCCGTATGTACTTTACAAATATCTATGTCTCCATCTTGAACATTTTCACGAATGGAGTTGAAGCGACGCTTGATGTGCCTTGTCTTCCTGTGAAACCTGGGCTCCTTGGCAAGTGCAATAGCTCCAGTGTTGTCACAAAAGAGTTTGATTGGCCCCGACGCATTGGGTATGACTCCTAGGTCGGTGATGAACTCCTTCACCCATATTGCTTCATGTGCTGCATCCGAGGCTGCCATGTACTCCGCTTCACATGTAGATCCCGCCACGACGCTCTGCTTGCAACTGCACCAGCTTACTGCCCCACCATTCAAAATATACACGTATCCGGTTTGTGACTTTGAGTCATCCAGATCTGTGTCGAAGCTAACGTCGACGTAACCCTTTACGACGAGCTCTTCGTCACCTCCATAAACGAGAAACATTTCCTTAGTCCTTTTCAGGTACTTCAGGATATTCTTGACCGCTGTCCAGTGTTCCTTGCCGGGATTACTTTGGTACCTTCCTACAAAACTTACG
>NW_021237537.1:0-973 GCF_002162155.2 Triticum dicoccoides | reverse complement strand
AAAAAAACTGGAAAAAAATAAAAATAGCAACAATAAGTAAAGAAAACACAAAACAAAAAAGTGCCTCCTACTGGGCACCCACGGCCTGAATACGACTAGAAACCCAACAATGGGCCAGGATTCAGGCCCATAGTAAACCCAGTAGGCCCACAGGCACATAGAGACAGATTAGGCCCGAAAGCCTGCTTTAGAAAGGAGCTCGAGAGGGTTGGCGCATCGCACCTTATAAACAGGTGCGGCTCTCTCTCAGCTAGCGAGGTGGGACTAAACTCCCACCACCACGCCGTTGTGCAAGGCCCATTGGTCCCGGTTGGTGGCACCAACCGGGACTGAAGGGGTGCATTAGTCCCGGTTGGTGCTACGAACCGGGACCAATGCCCTCCCTTTAGTCCCGGTTGGTGCCATCAACCGGGACCAATGCCCTCCCTTTAGTCCTGGTTGGTGCCATCAACTGGGACCAAAGGCGCAATGCGGTGCAGCAAGTTTAGTCCCACCTTGCTAGTCGACGGGCTACCGCACCGGTTTATAAGCCCCAGTGCGGTAGCTCTCTCGAGCTCCTCTCCTAAGCAGGCCTACTTGGCCTACCTGTTTTCTGCTGCCGTGTGGGCCTACTGGGCCTTTGCGGGCCTGCATCCTGGCCCAACAAAAGGTTGTATTTCT
This sequence comes from Triticum dicoccoides, assembly GCF_002162155.2. NCBI lineage: Eukaryota > Viridiplantae > Streptophyta > Magnoliopsida > Poales > Poaceae > Triticum > Triticum dicoccoides. The sequence goes on along the minus strand of NW_021237537.1, from coordinate 313 downwards.
AGTCCAGTACAACCCAACAAAAGGCCTGCATCTTTGTGGGCCTACTGCGCTTTGGCCCAGTAGGCGGGCTTTTTTATTTTCTTAATTTTTTTTGCTTTATTTATTTTTGTTTTATTTATTTTGAGTTGTTTTTTGCTGTATTTAGAGTTTCTTTGTGGATATTTTTGCTTTAGGTACAAAAAATTACAAACTTTTTGTTAGTACCAGTAGTTTTCAAATTTGAATAGTTTAAATTTTGAATTATTTGAAATTTGTGTGAATCACTAGTTTGTGAATAACTTAACTTTGAAAAAAGATTTTTTCTGTGATTCTT
>NW_021237536.1:0-1014 GCF_002162155.2 Triticum dicoccoides | reverse complement strand
ATGGATGTCAAAACTGCATTCCTGAATGGATTTCTGGAAGAAGAGTTGTATATGATGCAACTAGAAGGTTTTGTCGATCCAAAGGGAGCTAACAAAGTGTGCAAGCTCCAGCGATCCATTTATGGACTGGTGCAAGCCTCTCGGAGTTGGAATAAACGTTTTGATAGTGTGATCAAAGCATTTGGTTTTATACAGACTTTCGGAGAAGCCTGTATTTACAAGAAAGTGAGTGGGAGCTCTGTAGCATTTCTGATATTATATGTGGATGACATATTACTGATTGGAAATGATATAGAATTTCTGGATAGCATAAAGGGATACTTGAATAAAAGTTTTTCAATGAAAGACCTCGGTGAAGCTGCTTACATATTAGGCATTAAAATCTATAGAGATAGATCAAGACGCTTAATTGGACTTTCACAAAGCACATACCTTGACAAGATTTTGAAGAAATTCAAAATGGATCAAGCAAAGAAAGGATTCTTGCCTGTATTACAAGGTGTGAAATTGAGTAAGACTCAATGCCCGACCACTGCAGAAGATAGAGAGAATATGAAAGATGTTCCCTATGCATCAGCCATAGGCTTTATCATGTATGCAATGCTGTGTACCAGACCTGATGTGTGCCTTGCTATAAGTTTAGCAGGGAGGTACCAAAGTAATCCAGGAGTGGATCACTGGACAGCGGTCAAGAACATCCTGAAATACCTGAAAAGGACTAAGGATATGTTTCTCGTATATGGAGGTGACAAAGAGCTCATCGTAAAAGGTTACGTTGATGCAAGCTTTGACACTGATCCGGACGATTCTAAATCGCAAACCGGATACGTGTTTACATTAAACGGTGGAGCTGTCAGTTGGTGCAGTTCTAAACAAAGCGTCGTAGCGGGATCTACATGTGAAGCGGAATACATAGCTGCTTCGGAAGCAGCAAATGAAGGAGTCTGGATGAAGGAGTTCATATCCGATCTAGGTGTCATACCTAGTGCATCGGGTCCAATGAAAATCTTTTGT
>NW_021237535.1:0-385 GCF_002162155.2 Triticum dicoccoides | reverse complement strand
TAACATTATCACTTCCGTCAGCTACAGGGAATCCTTGTAAAGTGTTGAGGAACTTCAGTTTTGCTATCCCTTTTGGAATCTGATCTATTTTTGTACCATCAAGAGAAAGACATCTTAAACTGCACAACTGGGTCATTGTTGAAGGAAGACTATGCAGAGAACCACAATAATCCAAGCTCAATACTTGAAGGTTTCTTAGGGAGCCAATGGATTCTGGAAGACAAGATATGCCAGTATAATTCAGATCAAGTAGACGTAGATGGATCAATTTTCCTATACAATCTGGAACACTTTGTACAAGTGAGTAATTCAGCACCAGAACACGAAGAAGCAGAAATCTCTTGAACAATGCATCCTCCATTCTCTGTGCACCATGAACACTTAG
>NW_021237534.1:0-1825 GCF_002162155.2 Triticum dicoccoides | reverse complement strand
GAGGCAAATCTGGAGGGGTAGCTTGACTATTCGCCTGGCAATGTGGGCCCAGGTGTGCTTTTCCCTTGCACCAGAGCCCCCGAGAGCCTCCCAGTGCGTCGAGTTCAGCCTGCGACTGGCAGGCGCAAAAACGGACCGAGCCGGCGGAATTCGGCGTCCTGGGAGCGCGACTGGGGTATTTTTTTTGGCGTCGGCGCGAAAAAAAACGTCCGTGAAGAGCCTGTTGAGGGTGCGGCTGGAGATGCTCTCAGGAAGCCTCTGCCTGGTAATAGTCAGCCGACCCCGCCCGGATTCGAGGATGCAGATGGCGCCGATCCAGCGGGTCACCGCTCATTCCTCTTGGCTCCGAGTCCCGGATGATCTCCCTCCGTCCATCAACATCTGAAAAAACAGCACCATGCATGGGCCTCAGAAGCTCAAAGATATCATGTGATGTGCCTCGAACGAAAGGCAGAGTTCAAAAAAACTTACCAATGGGTACTGCAGGCTCCTGACGACCTCCTCGATAGCGTGAAGACGGGCTTCAAAATCATTGCTCGACGGGGAAGGCGACCTTGCTCCGCCTGAGCCCGAACCACACTGCAGAAGGGACTCTATTCTCTTCACTTAGGGGGCAATGGCCCCCCTCCAAAGACATTCAAGAGACATCGATGGTTTGTTTAAGTCACAGAAAGCAGCATCACTAACAAACACCAGGAGCAAGATTGTGTCGAAGTTAAGTGAAGGAGCAGAAAAAACTGATGCCAGAAGAAAAATGAATAGCAGCAGGCTACATAGACTGAAGCTGCTGAAGCGTGTTGACATCAGATTTTGGCATGGTCAAAAGCATAATTAAGAAGACCTCAAATGGAAAAGTGATCAATGTGACAAAGTTCCGTATCGTCAAAATAAGAAGCTTTGATATTTGGGCCATAGCCATCCGGTCTCATCTCTAAGGCCGAACTTATGTTCGAAGTACTGAGATTTTGTATCTAGAATACTATTCGTCTGGTTACGCCCTCAGGACTGCCTCGTATGGAAAAATGATCTACACGAATTGTCTTCTTCTCGTCGAAACGATTGATTTTGATATAAAAATCATCCAAATAAGAGTTCGTATGCAAAAGTTAGAGCCATCGGAATGCAGCCCTGTCAGGAGGCGAAATATGGCGCGCCCCATCAGACGCCATGTCTGATGGGTAGCGCGAGCAAACAGATGTTTTGCGCGAACTATTTGACCCTTAAGATGACCTCTGATAAAAAACATTCAACATGAAAGTTGTTCGTCTCATCGAAACGGTCAAGATTGCTCTTGGACTCGTTTCCATCTGACGTCGTTTACCACAACAAAAAAGACCCACAATGTGCAGCCATTTTAAACCGAACAGTTTTGGAAAATTCGGACAAGACCAATCCGAATTTGACTAGGGTTTTGGACGTGAATCCAAGCCTTTTCCTTGCACGGGAAGTCCAGCCGCCTTTTATATACCTAAGGGGTGACGGCCGATTGAATAACACACAATCGATCAATTCATATACCACTTTTTATCTTTTATCTTTTCTCCTTAACACTAGTTCTGCTTCTTCCTCGTTCTTCGTCTGTTCTTCTTGTTGCAGGGCGGCGAACCTCGAGGCCCTAGGGGCGATCAGGTCGACCTAGGGCAGCCCATAGCCGCCACGCGCCCTAATGGGGTCCCTCCCGGGCGTGTGGGTTTCGGGTATACAAAAGCGCCAGCTGGATTGCTTGCATACCGCGCTTCCGGACGGGTCTCCCATCCACACAGTTCCCCTTCAGCGCCACACGAACCATCGCCCATACGCACAGTTAACCTGAAAGAAATGAAAA
>NW_021237533.1:0-918 GCF_002162155.2 Triticum dicoccoides | reverse complement strand
GAATCACCTTCAAATTCGTCCGGAGCATTGAGTTGTGGACGAAACAATCTAATGCTGCAGCAGAATCCGAGTCAAACTACAAGTCCAAAGGTGTTACATCACCTCCACTTGGGCCCATTGGCCTTGTACGACCTAGATTTAGTTTTAGGCTGCCTTGGGACGTCCTCCCACCTCCTTGGCCGCCACCCCTTGCTCCTATATAAGTAGATCCATCTAGTAGCTTTTCCTTGGGATTTGTTTAGTTAAAAGTTAGCCATTGCAACTTCGTGTGCTTCGTTTGTGTCCAACGACCAGACCAAGACCACTTTTCGGATCCCCACCATTATCAATACTTCATACATATTCGCGATATTCAGATTGCTTTTATCATATTCTTGCTTGTTCTTCGATTGCTTGCAGGAATAGACCTTCGTGGTCAGGTTGATCGTGCTCCGGCGTGGTCAATAACCTCTCGGTGTTGGTTTAGCGATTGCTAAGGCACAACGTCGTTACACGTTTGTAGTCGGATCGTCAAAGTCGTCTCCACCAAATCGATAGTTATCATCTCATCGAAAGATCGGGACACCCTCGCCTCTATCAAACTCTCAATAGCTTCAATCTTGGCTTTATCAACTTCAATTCCCTGTGGAGTAACAACATAGCCAAGAAAAGATACTCGGTCGGTGCAAAAGGTGCACTTCCCAAGGTTACCAAACAAACGTGCATCACGTAAAGCAATAAAAACAGCACGTAAATGTTCCAAATGTTCTTCCAAAGATCTGCTATAAATCAATATGTCATCAAAGTAAACTACCACAAATCGTCCAATGAAAGCACGTAAAACTTCGTTCATTAATCTCATGAAAGTACTAGGTGCATTAGTTAACCCAAAAGGCATGACTAACCACTCATATAATCCAAACTTAGTTTTGAATGCTG
>NW_021237532.1:0-2708 GCF_002162155.2 Triticum dicoccoides | reverse complement strand
AGTCCTTTGTCTCTTGCCCCTACCAAGGGTTTCCTTGTCATCCTCCTCAGGATTTTCATCATGTGTTCGTTCATAATATTCCATAGGAATGGCAGGCTCAAGAGTCTCCTCAGATTCCTATCTAGAAGTTCTTTGCATATCTCTCATAGGAAAAATATCCTCAAAGAATGTAGCATCCTTAGACTCCATAATTGTACCGACCTTCTGGTCAGGTACCTCAGATTTCACTACTAGAAATCTATAGCCAACGTTGTTCTTAGCATAGCCCAAATTAACGCAGTCCCCAGTCTTGGGTCCAAGCTTACGCTTTTTGGGGATCGGCACGTTAACTTTCGCCAAACAGCCCCAAGTACGCAAGTACGAGAGTGTTGTCCTTCTCTACATAGAAGGGAGCCACTAACGAGGTTCTTCTTGATGGCGGGGATATGCTGCACGTTCTTCAGCTGCATAATCCTTTCCGAAGTAAACTTCAGATCGATCGTGCCAACACCATGAACAGAAGCACTCGCGCCATTCCCCATCAATACGGACCCATGGCCTGTGACCTGGTAAGAAGAGAACAATGAAATGTCAGCACACACATGAACACCTGCACCTGTATCCACCCACTAATCGGTAGGCTGAAACACTGAAAAAACAGTAAATAAATTACCGTACCCAGATGCACCATTCTCATTGTTGCCCACAATCATGTTCACAGACTTGGAGTCATGTCCTGACTTCTTAAACTGGTTTGGGCACTTGTTGGCCCAATGTTCAGCCGAACCACAAGTAAAGCAGCCCTCATCCTTCTTGTTCTTCTTGAAGGTCTTCTTACCCTTCTTCTTGAAGTCAGTATTCTTTTGGACACCGTTCTTTCCCTTGAACTTGTGGGAATTGAAGTTCCTCTGGTTCACCATGTTGGCAACAGAAGTCCCTTCGGCCCCTTTTTCGTGCGAGTCCTTTGCCCTCGAATTCTGCTCAACACTCAGATGGCCAATGACATCCTCCACAGAGAATTCACGCCTCTGATGTTTCAGAGTGGTGGCAAAGTTCCTCCAGGAATTGGGGAGCTTAACGATTATGCAGCCCGCGACAAACTTGCCCGGTAACTCGCACTTCAGAAGCTCAAGCTCCTTAACAATGCATATTATCTCATGAGCCTGCTCCAGTACAGGACGGTTCTCAACCATCTTGTAATCGTGGAACTGCTCTATTATATACATCTCGCTCCCTGCATCGGCGGCCCCGAACTTAGATTCGAGAGCCTCCCACAAGTCCTTGGCGACATGCACATGTAAATATGCGTCGACCAGTTTATCTCCGATCACGCTAAGAACTGCTCCGAGAAACACAGTGGTTGCCTCCCTGAACGCCTTCTCCTGTTCAGGAGTAATCATTCCCGTGGACACAACGGTGACCCAGAACACGTTCATAGTCGTGAGCCATAAAGTGGTCTTTGTCTGCCAACGCTTAAAATAGGTACCGGTAAACTTATCCGGTTTCAGTGCTGCGGCAAAGCCACTTGCCGAAAAATTCCTACACATAATAGGTTTTTGGATTGCTAAGAAAACAGGCAATTTTTTGACTAATTTAATCCATAAGTAGATAACTAGCATGGCATTGACAGAACTAACAACAAACTGGTACTGATCAAAACAAGCACATACTACGCAAATAGTAGACAAATCTACACATGATGCTAGCACTGCTAATACAGAAATTATCAGGAGAGGGATAAACGCGGTATACCCTCCAGTAGGCCATGCAGAAGCCGCCGCCGCGGTGGCAGCAGCAGAAGCGTCCTCGGTGGCCTTCTTGTCAGCCTCGGTCTTCTCGTCACCAGCGCGTTCGGCGTCGCTGGACATGGTGATGATGGAGACGAAGCGGACGTAGAGGAAGTAGTGGATCGGAGGCGAGCAGTCGCGTAGTCGCTTCCCAAAAACCTATTCGTCTCTCTCCCGTACAGGAACCAGAGAGACGGAGTTTCGAAGACCTACTCTCCCGTCGACCGTCTAGACGGTGGACGGGATGGAGTCACCGGCGGCAGTAGCAGCAAAGGAACGACGGTGGGCGGTTCGCGTGGAGCAGATGTGATCTGATCGTGGCGGCTAGGGTTAGGGGACACAACACACTTATATAGACGCAGCCGCGTGGAGAGACGTGGGCTTGACCCACGTCCGAGTCCATGACAGCCCACGATCCGACGTCTTAGATCGTGGCCCTGCTGTCAGAACCTCTCCGTTAGTGACTGGCAAAAATAAGCGCGGCGCAGCGCGGCGCGGCGGAGGAGGAGGAGCGCGTGAGGGCCTCTTCTGTTCTCAAGCTCCAATGGCATGTAGAAGAGCCATCTTTATAAACCACTCCAATTTTCCTTCCACTAGCATGGTGAGACTAAACTTTCCACCACCTTGTCATGCCACCTATATGGGCCCTTAGAGATCAAATCTGAAATTGTCATATGGGCTCTAGGCCCATCTCACATTTCAACAGAGGCGTACTCTCTCCAATACAGAAATACACGTGGATCACGAGACAAAACCAACGGCTGTGATTCCGGCCTCAGCTGTTCCCTGGACCAGAAACGGATTTTCGTGAGAGTGGCGTTACTGAGAAGGGCGGCATCTGGACATGGTATCCTGTTCGTCGGTCCATCCATGGGGATTAGCGCTAGTGGGTCCGTGAGATCATATACGGGCTTTCTAAAATGAGGACGGTGGGTAAAATAC
>NW_021237531.1:0-666 GCF_002162155.2 Triticum dicoccoides | reverse complement strand
ACGACGGTTGCTGCGCCAATCAGCGGGGGGCCAATGTCGCCCGCGGTTGCCGGAGTAGATGAAGCGGTCGGGGTAGACGACGGCGACGCTGGCGACGGGCTGGTGCTGGACGAAGACGAAGGGGGTGGACGGGCGGCAGCGGCAGCGGTGGCCAAAGAGGAGCGGCGGCGGCGGCGGCGGCTAGGTTAGGAGCGCGGCGGCGGTGCTCGAAGTACACTTACCATTTTGTCCTCCAAAATCAATAAATATGCTTAGTTAGCTTAAAAATGGCATAACTATCTAGGATACCTCCAAAATGACCTATTTAGCTAGCTTAGCTCTAAAATGACCTACATACTTAGCATTTTTACCAAACTTAGCTAAAAAATGGCATTTTTACCTATCTAAGTTAGAAGAAAAAGAAGATAAAGAAGAGGAGAGGAGAAAAAGATAGAGAAGATAAATTCTTCTTCTTCTTCTTCTTTTTCTTTATTTTCTTCTTCTTTTTCTTCTTTTTTTTCTAGCTAGTCTTCTTCTTCTTCTAACTTTTATCTTTCCTAATTTGCAGATTTGCTTGAGATGAGGAAACTTGCATTAATGAAGTGTACTCTTCTACTTGTGCTTCCTTTTTGTTTATGGAAACTTGTTGGATATGTATGTATGGAAATGTTGTTGGAAACCATTGTA